>NC_041394.2:76039738-76339738 GCF_900747795.2 Erpetoichthys calabaricus
AAAAAAAAAGTTAATAAGGAAGAAGTTGATTAGTTTCTAACCCTTCCATCAAATTGCTATTCTAGAGATATTTTCAGTTGTATAGATGAGTTATAACATGGGTGTGCGACCTCTTATTGTGTAGTATTATATCCACAACAATTCTAACATAGGGCATAGTGAATCACTATGACAAACAGGTTGTATGTTGGACGCTGAGTAGGAAATACAATATACCAAGTAGCCACAAAGAATGATAAAAATCAGGTTTTTTTAGACTACACACACAGAGGTCTGTCTGTCCTCATACCCAGATGGAATGGAAAAAGATGGGTATATACTTAGGTTTGACATGCTATTTGACTCAAAGTTGTGTAGTGTGACACACGCCTTACCATGTATCATATCTGCATCATCACTTGTTTTATATGGTGACAAAAGCTTGACTCTTGTTAATACTTATAAGAAGAAAGAAGAAACTAATGAAGTTTTAGAGTAAATATTCACAATTTATTGCTTATTAAGCAAAATGGAATAAGTCATTTGTTAGTTTTTATGGGAGACAGTAAAATAAAAGTTCATGCAGCTGCACTGGAAAACTGTTTGAGATATTGTTTCAGACCTGGTACACAGATCTCGCAAACAAACCTTTTACTTTTTTATATTCCAGTGCTACACAAATTGTTGTCTGAAATGGTTGAGCCTTACCTATTTTGAATATTTTGTGTTAAATTTTGCTTTGTCTGTCTTTCAGATGGAGTGATTTTCAAATGCTTGCTGATCAGAAGAAGCAGGAGTTGCACTCTGCACTTAATATTCAGAACTACCACCTTGAATGTAATGAGATTAAGTCTTGGATGCGGGAGAAGACTAAAGTGATTGAGTCAACACAGGGGCTGGGTAATGACTTGGCTGGTGTTATGGCTCTACAAAGAAAACTGACTGGAATGGAGCGTGACTTAGAAGCTATTCAAGGCAAACTGGATGATTTACGAAATGAAGCAAACAAATTGGCTGAGGAACACCCAGAACAGGCAAGTCAGATCCAGGGGAGGCTGTCGGAGATTCAGGAAGTTTGGGATGATCTTAATAACACTATGAAAAACAGGGAAGAAAGCCTTGGAGAAGCAAGCAAGCTGCATGGCTTTTTAAGAGATTTGGATGACTTTCAATCATGGCTATCACGTACACAAACTGCTATAGCATCAGAGGATATCCCTACATCACACCCTGAGGCTGAACGGCTACTCAGTCAGCATAAAAGCATCAAGAATGAGGTGGACAACTATAAGGATGACTACCAGAAAATGTGTGCTGTTGGAAAGGAAGTAACTCAAGGGCAAACAGATTCACAGCATATGTTCCTCAGTCAGAGGCTGCAAGCTCTTGACACTGGCTGGAATGAGCTTAGGCAAATGTGGGAGAACCGGCACAACCTTTTGGCTCAAGCTTCTGACTTCCAAACATTCCTAAGAGATGTGAAACAAGCTGAAGGTTTCCTCAACAATCAGGTACTTAAAGAATATTGGCATATTTTTTGTATTATATCCTAGGGTTTAGCCTTTTAAAAAAAGTCATCTCTGAATATAGAGAGTGTAAGAACGTAACATGCCTTCTCACATTACAAGCATCTATCACAGAGGTCCAAAGTTTTCCTGTAGGCAAACGTGCAAAGTTAAAAAAAAAAAAAAAAAAAAAAAAGAATATCCTGTGAATGTCACACTACATAACTGAGGTTCTGATGGGAGAATCTTATTAGTGTGTGAAAAAACTTGACCACAAATACAAAGTGAAACAACATATTTTTATTCAGTACGAAGTGTACTATGTTATAAAGTAGATTACTATCTTGTGTGTACTCTAAACTCTACAATACAGGCCTACACTCTGGCATAAAAACAATCAAACTGATAAGGAATGTCTTCCAATTTCAAACCATATATTTTTAATAGAGAGTCACAACTGCTTGATTGACATACTTGGTGAAAAGTCCAGTGACCTTGCTGGCAAGGGTAACCGATGAACAGTGAATGTCTTGATAGAACATCTCTCCCATTTCAAACAGAAATGGGATCAGGACCGGTTGGATGATGTCCCTGATCTAGGTAGTGCTGGTTAATATTCACAACACCAAATGGAAACGAGAACTGTATCTGACACAGTATTATGCACTTTGATGCCCAGAGTGGGCCTTGTATGTTGCAGGCATACAGTGCATCCGGAAAGTATTCACAGCGCATCAGTTTTTCCACATTTTGTTATGTTACAGCCTTATTCCAAAATGGATTAAATTAATTTTTTTTCCTCAGAATTCTACACACAACACCCCATAATGACAATGTGAAAAAAAGTTTACTTGAGGTTTTTGCAAATTTATTAAAAATAAAAAAACTGAGAAATCACATGTACATAAGTATTCACAGCCTTTGCTCAATACTTTGTCGATGCACCTTTGGCAGCAATTACAGCCTCAAGTCGTTTTGAATATGATGCCACAAGCTTGGCACACCTATCCTTGGCCAGTTTCGCCCATTCCTCTTTGCAGCACCTCTCAAGCTCCATCAGGTAGGATGGGAAGCGTCGGTGCACAGCCATTTTAAGATCTCTCCAGAGATGTTCAATCAGATTCAAGTCTGGGCTCTGGCTGGGCCACTCAAGGACATTCACAGAGTTGTCCTGAAGCCACTCCTTTGATATCTTGGCTGTGTGCTTAGGGTCGTTGTCCTGCTGTCCTTTGACAGCTCTTTGGTCTTGGCCATAGTGGAGTTTGGAGTGTGACTGTTTGAGGTTGTGGACAGGTGTCTTTTATATTGATAACGAGTTCAAACAGGTGCCATTAATACAGGTAACGAGTGGAGGACAGAGGAGCCTCTTACAGAAGAAGTTACAGGTCTGTGAGAGCTGGAAATCTTGCTTGTTTGTAGGTGACCAAATACTTTTTTTCCACCATAATTTGCAAATAAATTCTTCAAAAATCAGACAATGTGATTTTCTGGATTTTTTTTCTCATTTTGTCTCTCATAGTTGAGGTATACCTATGATGAAAATTACAGGCCTCTCTCATCTTTTTAAGTGGGAGAACTTGCACAATTGGTGGCTGACTAAATACTTTTTTGCCCCACTGTATGTGCCTCAAGACAATCCTGTCTCGGAGGTCTACAGACAATTCCTTTGACTTCATGCTTGGTTTGTGCTCTGACATGAACTGTCAACTGTGGGACCTTATATAGACAGGTGTGTGCCTTTCCAAAGCATGTCCAATCAACTGAATTTACCACAGCTGGACTCCAATTAAGCTGCAGAAACATCTCAAGGATGATCAGGGGAAACAGGATGTACCTGAGCTCAATTTTGAGCTTCATGGCAAAGGCTGTGAATACTTATGTACATGTGCTTTCTCAATTTGTTTATTTTTAATAAATTTGCTAAAACCTCAAGTAAACTTTTTTCACGTTGTCATTATGGGGTGATGTGTGTAGAATTCTTAGGAAAAAATGAATGTAATCCATTTTGGAATAAGGCTGTAACATAACAAAATGTGGAAAAAGTGATGCGCTGTGAATACTTTCCGGATGCACTGTATATACACTGGATTTAGCACCTCACCAAGTCTGCAGATATTTACATAAATATTTCTTGATTGCAGGAAGAATCTGCTTTCATCACTAAAGACCACAGACTAATTCCTCAGTCCACTTCAGGACTGCACAGGGTAACTTGTGACTGCAGTTTATTCTTGGTGATGGCAACTGCATATGTGGTCCAAGCCAATGTTCCCTCTAAGCTGAGCGCGTGAGCGATCGCTCACACGAATTCAGAGCGTCGCTCATACTTCCCGCACGATCGCTCATTCCGACGGCGTCGCTCGTACTTATCGCATGATCGCTCACTCCGACCGTCAGAGTTGGTGCTCATAAATTTTTGGCTTAAACAAAATGTCGCTCATAAACAATGTTTTTTGCTCACTATATGCTACTCCTTAGAGGGAACATTGGTCCAAGCCATCCTTTTGCTAAGCTTTCCAGCCACACACCTTTTTTCAGGTTGTTTGCAGCATTTTTTTTTTATTTTTTTTTTGCCACACAGCTGTTATCATCCTACTCACTCCCCATCCAAAGCTGCAGTGCTGTGCAGCTAAACTTCTGAAATATAATTTAATATACAATATATATATTATAATGGGGACCTTCAAAATTAGATTTGAATGTTATTTTGGGGGATTTAATTGGCTGGGACTGGTCTGCTTTTTTGGACTAAATGGCCTGTTCTTGTCAAACTTTTTCCAATGCACTCATATCTGTGATGTACCGGAAAAACAAATCCATTCAATAGAGACTCCCTTTCACAACTTATAGAACTTGAAGCATCTGCTGCTAACATCTTGGTGCCAGTTATCACAGGACACCTTCAGAATTCTTGTGGAGTCTGTGTCTTAATGGTTTAGAGCTATTTCAGTGTGACAAGGGAAAACTTTACAATATTAGGCAGGTGGTTTTAATATTGTGGCTTTTTAGTGTATGTTAAAGTACTAAATGAGAAGGTTAAAATTGCCAGAATGAATGGGCTGTGGGGGGATATCATGTTATTGCCTGGAGACAGTGTCATATTTATTTCGTCAGACAGTTCAAAATGAATTTTGGACAGGAAGCAAGTCACAATTGCAGCTGCAAAAATCCCAAGTCTCTGGAGCTGTCACCTTAAGTGTATTGCAGTGTGTGTGTTTTTTTTTTTCTAGGTTTTTACAATGATACAAAGCTATTAATAGTGTTGCATGTGTATCATGAGTTTCAGGATATTTTGGCAGCCAATCACTGTTACAAAAGCTGGATATTAGAATGGGAGCACTTGGTGGAAGTAAACCTACTACACACAGCTCAGCTGCAGTATGCCCACGTTTGAAAATTTATAGTGATTTTTGTTCATTTTGCTTCAAGATTAGATGCTGCAATGCCTTTACCCCACCCCAGAGTTAGTGTCTGTGTATCACTGGACAGGTGATTAAGATCACTGGGTGCCTGCCCTCTCCACTAATTTTAATAGTAAGTTTACACAAATGATATGACCTTTGTTGTACTCTGTATCACCATGGGTTACTCCACAAGCCTTGTGTCACTGATCACAACCTTGTTAGCCCTGCCCCTGCCATATTGTTCAACAGTATTCCAAAATGGATTTATTCTGAGTGTTATTTTAATTTCTACTGTATGTAATAAAAATAATCAAAATAAATACACAGATGTTATTACATGTGCAGTAAAATAAGGCAATTGTGTTAAAAAAGAAATGTGGGATTGTGTGAAGAATTACTTGAAGAGGTGAGAGAGGTTGATAGCATGCGTTGACTGCAGCATGTTGCCACACCCACCACATGAGAGGTAAGAACATCAAGAAACTTTCTGCATGTTCCTACAAACTGCATCGTCCTTCATGAATGGCCTTGGCCTTCAGCTATGCATGGCAAATATGATCTAAAAATATTATGATACATGCAAGCTTTTGTATTGCAGCTGAGACTATAATACAATAAAAAATTATGGATGCACTATTCAGCTGAACGTTTGATGCTAAACTTTGCTAAAATAGTTTAATACATTTCTAATCCACCACATGGCAGGGGTATTATTGTGAGGTTATTTTTTTTAGAATGTGAATATATAGGACAGATAAAAATAAATTATGGTGGAGTTGAACTCCAAAAAAAGTAAAAGTAAGGTGTTTAACAATAATTTTGTAAATTGGTTCGCTTAATTATGCTGCTTCAGCTATCCATTGGTTTAATTTTACGCATTATTATTTTCAAAATTAATGACAATCTTCATATTGTAGGAGTATGTGCTATCCCACACAGAGATGCCTAGTACTTTACAAGGAGCTGAGGCAGCTATCAAAAAACATGAAGATTTTCTCACCACCATGGATGCAAGTGAGGAGAAAATAAATGGAGTTGTTGAGAGTGGTAGAAAGCTGATAAGCGAAGGCAACGCTAGTGCAGATAAGATCCAAGAGAAAGCGGATTCTATACAAGGAAGGTAAGAAATGGAGTGAATGTCAATGATAGAATATGGGTTGAGTTTGGAAAATTTGAATCTAGTATTTTTTTTTTTTTTTGTTCATGATGATTAAGGTAGTATTTGGGAACAGGACTTGAGTGCATGACCACATAATAAATATTTATAGTGGGTACTGCTGTACAAAACAATATCTTAACAGGATATGAGGGTAAAAAGGTGAAAGAGAAAACATGGAAATAAGCAAAATATTTTTGAGTTATTCATTGAGAATACATTTAATCTTTTTAAGTGCTTTGGAATGTAAAGTGGCATACTAGAGCTACTGTGTTCATGTGCTTTTCTTTTAAAATATTGAACAAAAAATAATACTTAGCTATTTTCTAACTTAGTGACTAAGTTTAATATAAATAAAATGTGATCAGTAGTGTGTTCTGTTTTATTGAAAGAATATGTTAAAGTTGATTATTTTGTATTATACAAATTTCTTCCAGACACCAGAAAAATCGTGCTGCTGCAAATGAACTTCTTGCTAAGCTTAAAGATAACAGAGAGTTGCAGCACTTCTTGCAGGATTGTCAGGAGGTATGTGTTTTATAAAAAGTGATATTCAGAAATATGGCCAAAAGAAAAAAATTAAGTTAATTGTGGAATGTCCTAGGGTGGCCCTACTCTTACTTTCGTGCTGTTTATTATGTAGACTTCAATAGAGAGTCTCAAAATGCTAATATAGCCCTTGTATGTTCATACTCGCCAGTCTGTCACAAAGATGCAGATGGCAGCTTTTGGTCACCCTCGAGACTGACTGCTACTGTGGCTAAATACTTCTCCCTTTCTCTTCTATCTATGAGCCCAGACAACAACATCAATTACTAAAACAAGCAAGAGAGAAGGTCTAGGTTCAGGCTATACTTGACACTGCACAACACATATACTTGCAGATGCTGCTGCTACGCAAGCAGTGTATCAACTATACTTACGTGCATGCTTATGTAAATCTGGAAGATTTCACCAGGAAATCATCACAGTGAGAAAACAATGTCCGGTTTCACTGTGTTGTGAGTTGAGGGAAGAAAGATGTTAAATATAAAATTTTTTTGCAATCTGATGCATTACAAAGGTGCAAAAAAGATAGCCTCTTCTATGTCACTGTTGCCATGTGAGACCTTTAAATTTATTATGCCATTATGATGGGGAATATGCAAAGTTGTATTGCCTATGCGAGAAATGGATGAAGAAAAGCACCATGAATACTTTTTGTATATCGACATTTAATTCTGATGATTTGCTTCACTCCATTGAACCATTCATCAAACATCAAAGTACATACATTGATCCAGTTGGAGCTGCAACGCGTCTTACTGTCACACTGCATTATCTTGCAATAACCGAATCCCCTCGTCTTTTCTTAGACATTTTACGCTTTGCATGGACAAATCTGTCTTGAATTTGTTTCCATTTCATCTTGCATTGAAGTTCCCCAGCCCACCACAGGATAATGAAGATAAAAAACTTAAATAAATAAATAAATAAAATAATTAAAAAATTTAACTTTGTTATAATGCACTTTAAAAAAAAAAACAAAAAAAAACTATAGTATTAGAAACTGCTCTTCAGCCATGAGCTGGCACTAACAGTCATTTCTTGTCTATCACTTGATCTTTCTAGGTTATGCCCAAGCAGCCCTGTTTTGGAAATAAACAACTGTAAAACAAAATGAATAAATTTAATATTTATTTACCGTGATTGTTAAGATAGTTATATGCTGTTGCATTACGTGCAACATTTGTAAAATCCCATGAATAAGGATGTAACAAGTAATAGGGTGAAAACAACTCCAAACAGGACACACTGCCCTTTAGCATAAAAAGTATAAAGATGGACTTTGCATATCTAATGAGATCAAGAAAGACATCCGTGCAGTTTATTTAATGATAAAACATAACCCACAACAAAACAGACTCGTGGTATGATGTAACCTCCTTCAAAAAGATAAGATGTCTCTTGGTGGTAGTTATATTGTGATTAATTGTTTACATAAAGAGCATGTTACTCTTTGCAATTTGTCTATTTTTATACATTTATTATTTTGAGCTAATGTGTACTCGGGGATGTTTATTCTGATGTGATATGAGCATAACTTTATCTCTTGAGGATACTATTACTCAAGTGGAATTGTGGTACCAAAGTACGATAGAGCAGGATGAAGTAGCCTTGCTTCTAAGCAGAACAGACCACCATTTCAAACCTTAAACACCCTCCATATACAAGAGCGCTGCTAACATCTATAAATATAGAGGAGTTAAAATAACATCATAATACAACACACTATGCTGAAACTAATGGAACAGCTTTAATGTTTCCAGCTTGATCATTCATGTGTTTGGGAACCATATGGCTAAAGGGTATGCCTCTCTTGTGATAGTTAATTTCAGGACGTTTAGGGTAGCCTGCATTACCTTCTCCAGAGTATAGCCATATATTAATTCTATAAGGCCAAGTATATTTTTCCTTCTAAGTTAAGATTCAATTTAGTTATTTAAGAACTAGGGTTGTATGATTGTATTTCTTAGTTCTTTACAAAGCCTTTATTCTAGTGATTTGCAGTAATTATAGAGAGTAATAAGACAATTTTAACAAGATGTGAGAGTAAGGTTGCTGAACAATCAATCATAAGAATTTAAAAAATAGTGTATATATGATTTGTCGTTTATTTATTTATTATGGAAATGTGCAATTAAGAATTTCACTATACTATGTACATTTGACAAACCTGACTTTAGTAATCATATGCACCTAATAAAAATAGACACCCTATCTTTTCTTAATCCCTGAAAATTAAGAAATTCCTAATAAAACACATATATTGGCCCCATGGTTAATGCAGTCCTTACATGTTTCAGGATTTTTTTTTTTTTTTTTTAAATTTTTTTTTTTTTAACTTATTATTTCATTTTCTGAAACCACTTTTTCTGTTGTGGGTCTTGGTGGCAATGTGCCAAGCATGTCAGCCCAGACTTCCCTGCCCCCAGCAACAGATTCCAGGTCTTCCTGAGAAATCTCCAGTCATTCTGATGCCAGGCGAGAGATTCAATTATTTCAGCTTGTCCTGGGTCTGCTGCAGTGTCTCCATTCAGTGGTATGTGTTGGGGCAGCTCTAGGGAAAGTCGAGCCATGCTTTAGACATGACCAGACTGCCTCATCTGGCTCCTCTAAATCTGGAGAAGCAGTGACTCTACTCTAAGGCTCTCCCAAATTGCTGAGTTTCTCACCGTATCACAGAATGTCAGCCTAACCACCCTGCAAAGAAACTTAATTTCTGCCACTTGTACTCATGATCTCATTCTTTTGGTTATTAGTCACAACTCATGACAATAGATGAGGACAGGAATGTAGATTGACTGTTTTGTCTTAAACTCTGCTCCCACTTTGCCACCACAGATCAGCTGCTGCTAGTCCAATACACTCATCAGTCTCATGTTCCCTTTTTTGATCACTCGTAAACAAGATCCCGAAATTTTTAAACTCCTCTCCATTCCCCCATCAGTTGGAGAGAGCAATCCACTCTTTTCTAAGAGAAAACCATATCCTCAGACTTGGAAGTGTTGCTGTTCATCCCAGCTGCTTCTCACTTGGCAGTGAATCGCTCAAGTGGATGTTGAAGGTCGCTGTCAGTTGAGGCAAAGAGCACAACATCATCTACTGTACATAAAGCAAAGATTGCTACCCCTTATATCCCCCCCAACTGGGCACTCTCACATCTTCCCCAACTGGACACCCTGTATCTTGATATCCTATCCATAAAAACTACAAAGTGGAGTGGTGGCAAGACACAACCTTGATGGAGCGGACACCCACAGTGAACAAATCTGACTTAATACCAAGTATTCAGACACTGCTCTCATTGTGTTCAAATAGGAAGGAATAGCACGCTAGAGGGGCCCTGTTAACCCATATTCCTGCAGCACTTCCCACAACACAGGAACATGGTCATATGCTTTTTTTCAAATCTACAAAACACATTTAGACTATGTTTTCATACTCCCATGCATGTTGTAGCAACAGCACCATAGAGGAGCTGGATGGAATCTACATTGTTCCTCCTGTATATTTGACTCAACCATCGGATGGAGTCTTCCCTCCATTGCTGTTGCATATGCCTTACCTGGGAGGGAGTGTGATCACCCTTCTTAAATATGGGGACCACCATACCAGTCTGTCATTCCAAGGTTGCTTTACCTACCTTCCATGTGTCATTGAATGGAAACATTAACCATACTTTCCTAACAATGTCCAGCACTTTTCAACATATTCAGTGGCTTTAATCCACCCCATCAGCCTTACCACAACAGAGTCCTTGGACCACTGTACTGACTTCGACAAAAATGATGGGATCCAGCCAACAACCCCACGTCCTCCACGAACATGTGCGATCATGCCCCTTTTACAGTCCTTTTAGAGATGGGAGTTGAACTCATCAAAAATGGAAGTCTCAGCCAGGCGCTCTTCGGAAGCCCTACTCTTTGTCTGGGCTTCCTTGCCTTTTTAGCTTACATCTTTCATTTTGAATTCAACTCCCTACCAAGTGGTAAGCATTTGATGGGCCTTAGATCAAATGACCCAACTGCAAAGTTTGTCCTCAAACTTTGCCCCATGGTACTTTGGTACTAAATACACTTTTGAGCCTCCTTGTGTTCAAAAATAGTGTTTGCTATGTAAAATCCTTGACTAGCAATCCATAAAAACTCATTCTGGTACAGAATGGGCATTGTTTCATTCTTCCCAGTCATTCCCGACATTTGGGCATTCTGTTTCATTCTTCCTAGTCATTCCCGACATTGGCATTGAAGTTCCCCAATAAGACTACAATGTCCATAGGTAGCACCCTTTCATGCACCTCATCCACCTTCTCTAAGATAGCTGAATACTCTGAACAGCTGTTCATTTAATTTGAGTCTTAAACTTTCTTTGTAAAAATGGTAGATGGTTTGCTGACTTTTAGACCTTTAACCTTTCTGTAAAACATTAAAATGTAAGAACAAAAACTATGTTTTATGTAATAAGTATGGAAATGTATAATTAATTGCTATTTATGTATTTTCAAAATCTGATTATTTTAATACAGGTTTGGGGGTTGATTCTGACCAGGTAGCTTTGGGCACAAGACAGGAACCAACCACAGGGGAGGCACTAGACTAATGAGAATGTAAAGTCTCCAATTAACCTAACCTGTACATCTCCTTGATGTAATAAGAATCTTAAAGTTCAATGCCTGTTTTTATCTAGCGCTCATCTGTATTGTGCTGTATTCATCTTTCTTTCATTCCTCAATAGATTTTTAATTGGTGCTCCTGAAAAACATGCTACTTTACATTGGAGATGGTGTGGTGTAGTTTGAGCACAGTGCTTGTTTCACCTTAGTCTTGGTAGATCACAAACGTTTGCATCATGTACCTGAAGTCCTCTTAATAGCATTTTGCAAATGCTTTGTTGGAAAAGAGTTGAATTTCTTCCCAGTCTAAAACCAAGGATAGCCAGTTCTAGGCTCTGAAACTTTCTATAAAGTTTCTATAAGCAGGTATTTATCCTTAGGAGCTGAATTTTGTCATCAGTTTGATATCTTTTTATTTATTTTTTTATTGTCAAACTAATAAAGGCTCACAAATCATGTAGCATGATATGATGGTAATATTGGCTTATTTGAGCTGATTTGACTTACACAGTTAAGAAGCAGATGGCTACTGTTTTATATTATATATAAAATATTTTATATAATAATTATATTACAAAAAATATGCTGTAGTTCTTGGCATGTATTATTACAGTTGAAGCATAGTGAGTCAAAGACAAAGAACTGATAACCTTGGATTTTTAAGTCCACATCTTGTCCAATAAATTCTTCTTGAGAATGCAGAGCAGCAGAGAAATACTTTATATGTTTTTATGTCACTGGCCAAGATTATGGTTGGCAAAAAAATTAAAATAAATAAAATGACACAGTGTTACACTTTGCCTATGTATATTGTCTTCCTTGGGTGAGCAAAGTAAACTTAAGTTTTCATACATTGGTACTTCCTACCTGAGTAAATTTAGCTTATATTATGTCATTAATTTGGTTTTGTTCCACAATATACAGACATTCTTTAAATTTTTTTGTGCGTGTGTGTGAGAGTTTTATTACTACTTCTGCTTTATGGAATCATTATATTGTGTAGTACTTAACTACACAGGTCAAAGAAGGTTTAATGCAATGTGAAATGGTATATTTTGTTAAAATTTGTTTATGTGAAAATACTAATGTTTACCATGACAGCTCACGCTCTGGATAAATGAGAAGATGCTTACAGCCCAAGATATGTCTTATGATGAGGCCCGGAATCTTCATAGCAAGTGGCAGAAACACCAGGCCTTCATGGCTGAGCTAGCCTCTAATAAGGACTGGCTGGACAAGATAGACAGGGTAACGTTATTTTGTTGTTTTTTCTTTCATCTGTTCACGTTAATGCCTTTTTTTAGTTTTTAGAAATGTTTTTTTTAGAATCCAGTCCCTTACTCAATATGCCTAACAGATGCCACCATCTTTTTTTGGTCTCGGCTGCAGAAAGGGAAACACAGAGACTAACTACAAGAGGGGAAAAATGATCAAATTGCAGGCTTGTTGTCACTTTTGCCAGATGGGTATTGACGTTAACATAATGAATACACACTGCTTCTATAAGTAATGATAAATGCTCATAATTTAATCTATTTCCAGAAATATTTCCAGGGATTTAAATTGCTAGCAGGATTACTTGAGGGGAGAGCAAATGTGCACATCTTTCTTTCTATGCAATATATCACCAAGTAGAAAATCATTCATGCTACAGTAGGTGTATAAGCCCTGCAACATGTACTGTACAACTTTGTTGAAAACTTGACTGTAAATCGCAACTAAAACAGATGGATATCCTTTTTTCTGATAAGTAGAAAAATAGACTCAAAATATTTTGTCTTCCAATTTCTTTGGCAAGTAGCAGACAGTGTGTCAGGATTACAGTAAATATATTCTAGACAAAGTGAACATTCACATGCTGTTACAGATTTTAGTGTATGGTCCATTTATTAAATGCAATTGTATGCTTTGGTGCAAAAACATCTAGACACAGAATACAGTCCATGTGTGCAAATTATGTTGAGTTGCAGTTAGAGCATCTATTAGAACTGCTTTTAAGGAGGCAGCTGTTTCCTTCTAGTTTATATCAAACATGACTGCAGTTGCCGTGAGTGATGGAAGCTCCCAAACTGTCCCCAGTTCGGAAACCCAAAAGCAAATATTACCTAATGTTAGATTGTATTTAAGACTTTACTGGTAAGAAATTTGCATACTCAAAAGGCAAAAGCCTTTAAAATAATACCAGGCTTGACTTTTTCTTTTCTTTATCTAACACTGGCTGCTGAAGGTTTATCAAACAGAACTGCCTATGCTCCATCTCATGTGAAAATGGGACTGAGGCAAAGTTTCATCAGATGCGGTGTTTCAACAGAGGCATCAACTGTTAAATCATTTTTATATTAAAACTAAATTTACGGGGCATGACAAAATTAAAAAAAATAGTGTTTTATTTAAAATTTGTAATAACTGTCAAGTGTATCTCAGGTGCTAATACTGTTTGTTTTTTTTTTTTCTTTTTTCTTTTTGTACAGGAGGGAAAAGCATTGGTGAGCGAGAAGCCAGAGCTAGAGCCAGTAGTGACACAGAAACTGTTAGACCTTCAAAAGCTGTGGGAGGAGTTGGAAAATACAACCAAGACTAAAGCACAATGCTTGTTTGATGCCAACCGAGCAGAACTGTTTACCCAGAGCTGCTCTTCTCTTGAGTCTTGGTTAAAGAACGTTGCTGGACAGTTGCAGAGTGATGATTATGGGAAAGATTTAACTAGTGTCAATATCCTTTTGAAGAAGCAACAGGTAAGCAGAAGGAATAGGAAATTGCTGCAGTAGTAGTTTTGGTTAAAGTAAGATTTGCAGTGTGCACCTAGTCCAAGAGCATCTTTGTTAGCAATCAAAGTTTATATTTATGCATTTGATTTGCAATTGTGAAACTGTATGGTTTTTGACTGCTTGGGTAACAACGAGAGGATCTGACCTGTTAACTTATAATTGATGAATGGTGAACTTATTCAGGGCGGCACGGTGGCGCAGTGGGTAGCGCTGCTGCCTCGTAGTTGGGACACCTGGGGACCCGGGTTCGCTTCCCAGGTCCTCCCTGCGTGGAGTTTGCATGTTCTCCCCGTGTCTGCGTGGGTTTCCTCCGGGCGCTGCAGTTTCCTCCCACAGTCCAAAGACATGCAGGTTAGGTGGATTGGTGATTCTAAATTGGCCCTAGTGTGTGCTTGGTGTGTGGGTGTGTTTGTGTGTGCCCTGCGGTGGGTTGGCACCCTGCCTTGTGCCCTGTGTTGGCTGGGATTGGCTCCAGCAGACCCCCGTGACCCTGTGTTCGGATTCAGCGGGTTGGATAATGGATGGATGGATGAACTTATTCAAATGCTCTGAATGTTAGCTAGAACTACTTGAGGTACTAGAATGAATATTGAATGTCTTGTTCCATGATCCATGAAGTGCAAAAAGTATGTAATTTGTAAGGTTACGGTAAGGAGTAAACACCAGTGCTGAGGTAAACAATCAAATAGGCATTCTGTGCAATATTTCAGTAGTGTCTATGATTGACTATAAGCCTTTCAAGAAGATGGTAGTTGTTGAAGTGTCTAAAGTAGATACCCACGTCTGGAAAGATTAAGGGGAATGAATTTCATTCCATCACACACAGGCAGCTTTGATTTCCCTGGGTGTGTAGACTCGTCGTCACCCACATGGCTTTTGGTGAGGTTAAAGAGCTTTTGTCCTAGATGTAGGATATAATCTGTTTCTGTAACTCTGGTCAGTGTAGTAGCTGGAAATATAAGTGGTAAGAAAAAAGCAGAGGAGAGTGAGATTTGGCCAGCCATGCTGAAAGCAGTTAGTTCTGTAGCAATATATTGGTTTGTACAACTTCAGCATTACATTACATTAAGATTGGTCGACTGAGGTGGTTGTTAAAAGTACTTGTTTTAAAAATTAAGAAGAAAAATAATAAAACATAAAAGGGGTTAAAAAGGAAAAAGGCCGTTTGTCCCATTTAGCAAAGTTTATATTGGAGTACAGAGGCTGGTTGAGAAATAGGGATTCTGCACTGCCTAAAGAATAGTGTACCAAATGCATAGATATAATATAAGACTGTGCCAACTGTTCATCTTTCCTAATTATAATATTCATGAAAATGTTTTAAGATGTATCTGAGACTTGACGTGTTTAGTCTGAATCTGAGAAAGCTAAATCTGTACATATAGCATCGTCTACTAAGTTAGCATCATCTAAATGTTAACTTACCACAATGTTCAACTCTCATTGCCTTGTGGTGAGGAAGAAAGTTGTCTTCTCTAAATCTGGACTATGTTCTGTAATGCGGAAGAGGGTTGCATTCTCTTCAAGTGAAGGAGCAGTTGCCCCAAATAGAAGTGGTACCGCCGATCTAAATCAGCTGATCTTCACTACAAAAGTGTAGATCGGTGATCTATAAAATAGCTGTTAACAAAAAACATTTTTTCAGCATCTGCATTTTTTAAGCTTTATGATGATTCAGTTGTGCACCTTTATGCAAAGTACTTCAATACTTTTTCTGCAAGCTTCCTGTAAATGGAGAGCAGAAAAGCAGGCTTTACCAGAATAAGACACAACCTTAATATTAGCCTTTACATTAAAGAAAGTGGAGTAATAAACTGAGAAAAAGATATTGGAAGAGTCATCCTGTACAATTAGACAAATGACAAAGCAACTTAAATTAATTCAGACCTTTTTTGTTTTGCTCTTTAATTAAAAACAGATGCTGCTGGTCTTAGCTTGGACAGCAGGCGAGTTTGTATTAAGTACAGCAGCTCACATTTTCAATTATAAAATGAAAATATAAAAAAAATGAAATTACTGCTTATTAAACAATAGGCTGGTTAGTTTAGAAGCAAAATTTTGTCTATTTCTCTTGTAAACTTGTTAAGCATGTTAGTCTGGTCTCTTCTTAATAAACATCTGATGAACATTTGATAGATTTGTGTCCCTTTTAATGGCTTGTACTGCCAGCGTTTTGGTAAGAAATAAGTACTGCATAATTAAAAGGGTAATCCATATTTACCAAAGTTTATACTTTTAATATAGAACATAAGCTCTCTGAGTTTGATTATGTGAGAGCAAAGTGTAAAATGACTTTTAAAGGGATGAAAAAGCGGAATTGGACAATTCTTTAACATGAAATTGATGATCGGTATCAGGGAGCATCCCTACCAAATAGAGGAATTAAAATGCAAGAAATTACGCTTTTGGCAGCAGTATTTGCAAGCTGCATTGGACAGTGATGTTGAAGCAGAAGTCAAGTAGCCTTCTATAATAATAATAATAATAATTCATTACATTTATATAGCGTTTTTCTCAGTACTCAAAGCGCTATCCACACAGGGAGGAACCGGGAAGCGAACCCACAATCTTCCACAGTCTCCTTACTGCAAAGCAGCAGCACTACCACTGTGCCACCTGTGAGGACGAGATCTTCTAAATAATAAGATCTTAGCTATGTGCTTTTGTAATGAGTTTCCTGCTCACCAAGTCACAGAAAGAAATTCAAGCAAGTCTGGTGAAACCTCATAATAAGAGTGTTGGCAGATTAAAAGCTTTAGGTATCTAAAGAAGATAGCTGCTTGGCATAGTCTGTTGGGTTAAGAAACATACAGAGACCCTTAACAGGCTGAAGTGAATACTTACAGCCCTGGGAATTCCCAGTAGGAGAAGGGCAGTGTTTGTTAGATAAGTCTTATCTGACCCAGTTAGTCTGTTACCATTGCAAACTTTCTTGGGAGAATTATATTGAATGTGATTGTTTTGCAGTAATTTATGAAGGGTATTTACCAGCCTTTTTAGTCTCTTGTTTAACTATTAAGATTTTAAGTTGGTGGCCTTCCACTTCTTAACAGTGTTCAATTGTCTGATTGCTCTAGTCAAATGACATTTGCCTTTTTAAATAGACCAATTAATAAATATCGTTAAGTTTTAAAAAAAAAACACATTCTCCTATGCAAAGAAAAAAAATCTGATATATGTATAAATGGTACACATTTACACAGTCTCCCATTATGCTTATGGTCATGTGTGACAATGCCGGGCAAATTAAGTGGCTCATTATGTTATCTGTCTTGGCTGAAATAGAAGATCTCAAATAATTGTTGGAGCAAAACTGACAGGGTTTCAAAGTTGAGAAATGTTCGACTTTCTGATATTTCACAGGGAATATGGCTAAGGTAATTTGTGTGAAATCACTGGAAGGAAAAATATCATGACCTACGAGCCGCTCAAAGAAATTGCACATTTCTTCACCATGCACTGATCTAAGACGTAAGGAAAAAACAAAGCAGCTCTAGATTCTGTCAGTTTATAGTTGAAGCATGAAACTTTTTCAAGAGCATTATGTCGGGCTTTACAAGGACTGAGGTTATTTTGATGCTTACACATCTTATCTTAGAGCACATTTTATTGGTAAACTAACACAAAAAAACACAAGCAGCAGTCTTGGTAGAGGAAAACTCTCATTCATATGCTAGTCACAAAATCTCAACACTTTCAGCTGACCATTTAAGGACATTCTGCAACAGCAATCAAGATGCTGTTACCACTCTCATTAAAATTTGAAATGTTAGACATTTATTTAATGGATGTAGGTGTTGAATCCTCCAAACCAGTATAGCAGAATGAATGCCAAAGTGTGCTGATGCTGCTGTTGTGATACATAAAGGCCTGACACTCTATTAAGTTAAGACATAAAGGTTAATTGTTTATTTTGCCAGCTACCTGTACATACTGCATCTTTTTCTTAATAAATTAGTCTTAAATCATGTACATCTTTATTACATCAAAAAATTATGAAAAATGTGCTACGATGAGCCACAGTAAAACTGTCTGCCCTAAACACTCAGATCCTTCTGGGGCACTAACAATGCAATGTGGAAAAAACAAATAATGATTATGACTGTCTACTTTTCTTTACTTTACTACAGAAGGCAAAATATTGATTCTTATAAGAAAATCAATGTGTTAAGTGATTTCAGTTATAATTTCCTTTTACACATCAGTGTTTACCTATTTTCTTTATTCACATTTAAAACCCATTGTAGCTCAATAGTAAACAGATCATAGCAGTCATTTTTAAATGTTATTTTTAGTCTTAGGTTTATTAGATTTTAGTCTGGTGTGCACAAATTCAATTTTATTTTGTGTGTGACTTTTTTTAAAGATGTTGGAGAATCAAATGGAAGTTCGAGAAAAGGAAGTACAAGCACTAAAGAGTCAGGCTGTAGCACTGTCTCAGGAGGATGCAAATACTGTAGAAGTTGATTCCAAGCACAAAAAAGTATACGAGACCTTTATGCAGCTCCAGGAACCACTCCAGGCCAGACTTTCTAAGTTGCTATCTTCCAAAGAGGCACATCAGTTCAAAAGAGATCTTGAAGATGAGATTGTAAGTTTGTGTTATAATCTTTGCCTTCTATGACATTTGCAGACTGGGTTAGACTCTTAACCTAGTTAGATATTTTTATTTGTATGTATGCACACTGTTTGATCCAACAAGTAATCTAATGTTGTTTCTTCTATAAATGTCATGCTTGTTTCAATGTTTTTGCTTGACTTTGCAATTTTCGCAGTACCATTTATGATTTCACACATTATCAAACAAAAAATTATAGTTGCAATTTTTTGGTGTAGGGGTGAAAATGGAGCATATTATGTGGATATTACTTTGTTCTTAGTCCAGCATGGCTCCATATGTACTTTCTTACAGTTATAATATATGTGAAGAAATAATTTTTCTAAACCAAAACCTTCAAAGCTTGATGTATCTGCTCTTTGGGGTTTTCTTACCATGTTATTGAGAGAAAAGCAGTATTAACTTAAATGAACACGGTACTAGTTACATTTAATCTTCCAAAATACAGTATAATAAAGAAATTTCTAGCACTTTCAGTGTCATCATAGTAAATCTCCATATCTCTTTCAGCTATGGATAAAGGAACGTATGCCCTTGGCTATGTCCATGGATAATGGAAAGGATTTGCCCACTGTTCAGCTTCTCATGAAGAAAAACCAAGTAAGTGTCATCCCTCCACCCCCATTAATAAATGGGCACTAAAACATTGCCAAAAATGTATCCAAAGTTCTTAATATGAACAGTTTTGACTTTTATTAAACACCAGTGGAAATTAAAAAATCTGAGATTTAGGTAGGAGAATCATCCCAAACACAAGGTGATACAATGTGGTTTATTTGGCATATACTATTGTGTGTTACGTGGCATACTTGCATTAATACTGGATGTAACAGCCCTGCTCTCTGGCATGCAAATGATGACATACAAATGACCAATAATCTTGTGTTGAATAACCATGTATGTCTTGTGTTGAATAACCATGCATACCTTTCAAACTAGTCACGGTTCATCCCTGGTAACTGGTTGTAGTAAACCTGCCATTCAATCCAGTCCCACTATAGCTGATAGCACCCCATACTATGATACCTAGTATGGTTTCCTGGTCTCTAGACATGTACATAACCATCACTCATTCCCAGACAGAGTCTTCTTTTATCATTAAAGATGACAGACTGCCATTTCTCCTTACAATTGGCCAATTCAACACACCACTGCAGGTGTGTATGGTGGTGATGATCAGTGAGTCGCAGCCTTGCTTCAGTAAGATTGTACTTGGTCCAAGTGCATGCTTATGGTGTGACACTCACTGATGCTTGCTGCTGTGTCTGTTTGTTAAATCTCAGCCTTCCTTTCTGATGTAATAGTCTTGATCTCTCCAGCTGTGGGAACACCCCTCTTCCCATCATCACCAGCACCCACCTATGCACTATGGACAACTCCCAGCTCCTTTGGCAATTTAACAGAAGGACCATCCTGTTTCTTGTTCAGATTCCATTAATTGCACAAAGATGTCTGCCAGGCATGATGTACTTAACATAGTACTGTACAGCACATTGCAGCACAAACAACTGTTTCCATAAGACTGGTGACACCCCATATTGATGAGAGTGATGTGCACGCTATGTCTCCACTGCATTTCATTGGTCTTGTGACTTTGATGGCAACATTGTCTGCCTCCTGTTGCAGAAATTCCAAACTGGTTTCCATCTGTTTTTTTGTTTTTTTTAACCCATTTTTCACTAGTTTATTTTGTGATATGGGTATTATCAAGTTCATGTTTACCATATACTGTATATAGTTGTATTTTATGAAATCTGCTTTTTAAATTTTTTTGATTCTGATTTAACGTCTGTAATGGTATGAAATCCCACTAAATACTTTATTACTAAATAACATTCAGAGTTTACAGTATGCTTATTTCTACAGTACATATATAAGCGGTGGAAATTCTCAGGAAATCATCTATGATATTTTTTTAAATCAGAATGTTCTGTTTTATTTAATATTTGATGGTTACTTACACACTTTGAAGCTCTAATAAGTTATATTTGTTAGTCCTGGGTTGGGCCAATGTTTGCAATCTCCTGTTGGTTGTCTTACATCCCAGCAATAATTTGTTTTGTGCATTTAACATTGTATTGAGCATATGGATTGACTGAAAAGAACTCTGAGAATCATAAGTAGTGTTTTTAGTCTTAGTGTTCAGGTAAAAATCATTTTATATCAATTGTATGTAAACCATTTTTTTGGCGTGTTTTTCTTTTTTTTCCCAATAAATTGAACATCAGCTCCATAGTATATATCTATTAACTCCCTAAATAAATGTTTTTTTTCTTCTTTAGACTCTGCAAAAAGAGATTCAGGGTCACCAGCCTCGCATTGATGACATTCAGGCGCACGGGCAGAAAATGATACAAAATGAGGATGGTGACGCTTTGCAGGGCAGACTTTCTGAACTTCAGGATATGTGGCAACATCTCAAGGTAGAGGTGGATCAGAGACACAGTCGTCTCTCAGAGGCTCACAAAGCTCAGCAGTTTTATGCTGATGCTGCAGAAGCTGAGGCTTGGATGGGAGAGCAGGAGCTTCATATGATGACTGAAGAGAAAGCAAAGGTTTGTCTCTTAATTCTATATTATTAAAATTTGATTGATGATTGGATAAAAAAGTTCTCCAGGGTTCTTGATGATATGTTATGTATCCTCTTTGCAAAAGTAAATTAAATATGCATCTTGTAACTGTTAGGATGAGGAGAGCGCAATGGTAATGGTGAAGAAACACCAAATTGTGGAACAGGCCCTTGAAGACTATGCCCAGACTATCCACCAGCTAGCCAATAGTAGCCGACAGATGGTAACGGCAGAACATCCAGAGAGGTAAGTGAAAATATGATAACGCCACTCAAAATGGGTACTTACTGGTTTTGTAGTCGGCTCTCATTTGGCTTTCTAATTTATCAGTTGCACAAACTATGAATCTACACTGCATGAAAGCGTTAAGTAAGAATTCTTTTTAAATAAAATTCAATTAAGTGTATGAATGTGAAGCTGTTTTGTGGCACCTTTCAAAAGAAAAATCTTTTTCCTGTGAGATATAATTTTCTGAGTTGTATGCCATGATTAAAAATTATGAAATAATAAATACAACAATTAGAAGAAAAAAAATGTACCACTTACAAACATTTAAACCCACTTACGCAAATGGAGAATAATCTTTTAATACTACCAGGAGCCTGAATGAGCATTCTGTAATATTTTAGGGTAAATGCTGAGGTGGAATCCTCATGATGGCCTGGTGCTGTATTTTTCTTCTCTCTGTCTTCTCGGTTTACTTTAGTTTGATAGCCTGTTAGGTAGTAACCTCAATATTGTTTCCAAAGGTGCAAGAAATAAGTGATTTGTGAAATTACATCTTAAATGAAAAATCCTAGCTTTTAGCCGGTTGCTATTGATGTTGTGGATTGTGTTTACAGTGCATCCAGAAAGTATTCACAGCGCATCACTTTTTCCACCTTTTGTTATGTTACAGCCTTATTCCAAAATGGATTAAATTCATTTTTTTCCTCAGAATTCTGCACACAACACCCCATAATGACAACGTGAAAAAGTTTACTTGAGGTTTTTGCAAATTTTATTAAAAATAAAAAAAACTGAGAAATCACATGTACATAAGTATTCACAGCCTTTGCTCAATACTTTGTCAGTGCACCTTTGGCAGCAATTACAGCCTTAAGTCTTGTTGAATATGATGCCACAAGCTTGGCACACCTATCCTTGGCCAGTTTCGCCCATTCCTCTTTGCAGCACCTCTCAAGCTCCATCAGGTAGGATGGGAAGCGTCGGTGCACAGCCATTTTAAGATCTCTCCAGAGATGTTCAATCGGATTCAAGTCTGGGCTCTAGCTGGGCCACTCAAGGACATTCACAGAGTTGTCCTGAAGCCACTCCTTTGATATCTTGGCTGTGTGCTTAGGGTCGTTGTCCTGCTGAATGATGAACCGTCACCCCAGTCTGAGGTCAAGAGCGCTCTGGAGCAGGTTTTCATCCAGGATGTCTCTGTATATTGCTGTAGTCATCTTTCCATTTATCCTGACTAGTCTCCCAGTCCCTGCCGCTGAAAAACATCAACACAGCATGATGCTGCCACCACCATGCTTCACTGTAGGGATGGTGCCAGGTTTCCTCCAAACGTGACGCCTGGCATTCACACCAAAGAGTTCAATCTTTGTCTCATCAGACCAGATGGTCTGAGAGTCCTTCAGGTGCCTTTTGGCAAACTTCAGGCGGGCTGCCGTGTTCCTTTAACTAAGGAGTGGCTTCCGTCTGGCCACTCTACCATACTGGCCTGATTGGTGGATTGCTGCAGAGATGGTTGTCCTTCTGGAAGGTTCTCCTCTCTCCACAGAGGACCTCTGGAGCGCTGACAGAGTGACCATCGGGTTCTTGGCCACCTCCCTGACTAAGGCCCTTCTCCCACCATCGCTCAGTTTAGATGGCCGGCCAGCTCTAGGAAGAGTCCTGGTGGTTTCGAACTTCTTCCACTTATGGATGATGGAGACCACTGTGCTCATTGAGAAATTTTTCTGTAACCTTCCCCAGATATGTGCCTTGAGACAATCCTGTCTCGGCGGTCTACAGACAATTCCTTTAACTTCATGCTTGGTTTGTGCTCTGACATGAACTGTCAACTGTGGGACCTTTATAATAGACAGGTGTGTGCCTTTCCAAATCATGTCCAGTCAACTGAATTTACCACAGGTGGACTCCAATTAAGCTGCAGAAACATCTCAAGGATGATCAGGGGAAACAGGATGTACCTAAGCTCAATTTCGAGCTTCACGGCAAAGACTGTGAATACTTATGTACATGTGCTTTCTCAACTTTTTTATTTTCAATAAATTTGCAAAAACCTCAAGTAAACTTTTTTCACGTTGTCATTATGGGGTGTTGTGTGCAGAATTCTGAGGAAAAAAATGAATTTAATTCATTTTGGAATAAGGCTGTAACATAACAAAATGTGGATAAAGTGATGTGCTGTGAATACTTTCCGAATGCACTGTATAATTTCTTTATTAAAATGTTCACTTGAACATTAATGAAAACAAATAGCCTGTGTAAGCAGTTTGTGTTATCAGCATATTTAGGAACAACATTGCAGACACTGCTATTTTGATGATCACGGCCCTGTCTTGAGCACTATATTTAATTACACTCAAGTGTCTATCTATTCAGTCAATTCATCCTTCTTACTTGCCTTAATTTTTATGTCTTTTTGATATGTCGTCTGGCATGAAGCAGAAACTAGCCATGTTACAGCACTTCAGTGCAAAGCACGCAAACACAAAGCAGTTGTTTAAAATTACATAAAGGGAAAATATGGCTATACCAAGAATTAAACTTAATAGGAATTTCAAAGATGGACATATTGCCCATATATCTTGCTGGTTAATTTTTCTGATTTCATAAATCTTTTTTCTGCACTTCTTTTTCTCTTTAAATTTTTCATAAAACATTTAAATATTTGTCTTAAATAATTAATGCTGTGCAAAAGAATACTTAAATAAAATCAGTAACAAGTAATTTAAAAATCAATAATTTGTTTTATGATTTACTTTAAGGTAATAATTATATAGCAGTATAATTGTATTCAGTGTATTCATAGATGAATGGTTACTTCTTCTGAAGAAAAACTTGAAAATCATTAGGTTTACTAGTGGCATTGAGTGTGTCAGTATACAATGCTCAACCAATTTTACTTGCTTGACTCCAACTTTAGTGAACGCATTACCATGCGTCAGGCTCAAGTAGATAAATTGTATGCCGGCCTAAAGGACTTGGCTGAGGAACGGCGTGGCAAACTTCAGGAGCGGCATAGACTCTGCCAGCTGAAGAAAGAAGTGGATGACCTGGAGCAGTGGATTGCTGAGAGAGAAGTGGTGGCTGGATCACATGAACTAGGGCAGGATTATGAACATGTCACGGTATAAAACTTAACTTTTAGTAGCCATTATAATCTGTTTGTAAATTTAATGGAGTGTTTTAGGATCACTTTTATTAATGATATGTTTATTATATAGAGAATGTTAGTTATTTTTCTATATTATATTGTATTCTCTTAATTAGTTTCAAGCCTGATATAGTATTTGAATGCATATTGTCAGTTTCTGAATTAGTTTTTTTTTTATATACTGTATACTTGGCAGTGAAATGTTTCATGCATTGCTATTGAAAGGGCAAATGGGCCTTGTGGTTGTACAAAAAGAACACAATAGCAGACCTTTACTGTTGTTTTAATGTTTATTGCAGTAAGAGGGATGGTCAAAGATGTTGGAGTCTAAATCTGAGAAAAAGATGCTATAGTCTTGATGTTGTATGTCGCCTAGGATTAGCTCCTTTATGAATTACAAGTTACAGTGAAACTTTGTATTGCGAGTAACTTGGTTTGCAAGTGTTTTGCAAGATGAGCTAAATTTTTTAATAAATTTTAACTTGATAAACAAGCGAGGCCTTTCAATATGAGTAGTATGTACAGTTGGGTCCATAAATATTTGGACAGAGACAACTTTTTTCTAATTTTGGTTCTGTACATTACCACAATGAATTTTAAATGAAACCGCTCGGATGCAGTTGAAGTGCAGACTTTCAGCTTTAATTCAGTGGGGTGAACAAAATGATTGCATAAAAATGTGAGGCAACTAAAGCATTTTTTTAATACAAACCCTTTATTTCAGGGGATCAAAAGTAATTGGACAATTGACTCAAAGGATATTTCATGGGAAGGTGTGGGCAAGTCCGTCGTTATGTCATTATCAGTTAAGCAGATAAAAGGCCTGGAGTTGATTTGAGGTGTGGTGCTTGCATGTGGAAGATTTTGCTGTGAACAGACAACATGCGGTCAAAGGAGCTTTCCGTGCAGGTGAAAGAAGCCATCCTTAAGCTGCAAAAACAGAAAAAACCCATCCGAGAAATTGCTACAATATTACGAGTGGCAAAATCTACAGTTTGGCACATCCTGAGAAAGAAAGCAAGCACTGGTGAACTCAGCAATGCAAAAAGACCTGGACGTCCACGGAAGACAACAGTGGTGGATAATCGCAGAATCATTTCCATGGTGAAGAGAAACCCCTTCACAACAGCCAACCAAGTGAACAACACTCTCCAGGGGGTAGGCGTATCGATATCCAAGTCTACCATAAAGAGAAGACTGCATGAAAGTAAATACAGAGGGTGCACTGCGAGGTGCAATCCACTCATAAGCCTCGGGAATAGAATGGCAAGATTGGATTTTGCTAACGAACATCTAAAAAACCCAGCACAGTTGTAGAAAAACATTCTTTGGACAGATGAAACCAAGATTAACCTCTACCAGAATGATGGTAAGAAAAAAGTATGGAGAAGGCGTGGAACAGCTCATTATCCAAAACATACCACATCATCTGTAAAACACGGTGGAGGCAGTGTGATGGCTTGGGCGTGCATGGCTGCCAGTGGCACTGGGACACTAGTGTTTATTTATGATGTGACACCGGACAGAAGCAGCCGAATGAATTCTGAGGTGTTCAGAGACATACTGTCTGCTCAAATCCAGCTAAATGCAGTCAGATTGATTGGGCGCCGTTTCATGATACAGATGGATAATGACCCAAAACATATAGCCAAAGCAACCCAGGAGTTTATTAAAGCAAAGAAGTGGAAAATATTTGAATGGCCAAGTCAGTCACCTGATCTTAACCCAATTGAGCATGCATTTCACTTGTTGAAGACTAAACCTCAGACAGACAGGCCCACAAACAAACAGCAACAGAAAGCCGCTGTAGTAAAGGCCTGGCAGAGCATTAAAAAGGAGGAAACCCAGCCTCTGGTGATGTCCATGAATTTAAGACTTCAGGCTGTCATTGCCAGCAAAGGGTTTTCAACCAAGTATTAGAAATGAACATTTTATTTCCAGTTATTTAATTTGTCCAATTACTTTTGAGCCCCTGAAATGAAGGGATTGTGTTAAAAAATGCTTTAGTTGCCGCACATTTTTATGCAATCGTTTTGTTCACCCCACTGAATTAAAGCTGAAAATCTGCACTTCAACTGCATCTGAGTTGTTTCATTTAAAATTCATTGTGGTAATGTACAGAACCAAAATTAGAAAAAAGTTGTCTCTGTCCAAATATTTATGGACCTAACTGTATATGCTTTGTCAGCCGAGCATCACGTGGGGATTGTGGGTAATCGTCTCCCATGCTCGTTCTCAATCGGTGTGCCTCACTCATATAGTCAACATCCGTATGAGCCTATACTGTTTACTATAGCATTGTGACCACGTGTGTGCGTGCTGTAACATGCGAGTCCCTGTCATGCACCCCAAAACACTAGGCTGAGTCTCAGTACTTTAACAAAACCAGCTTTATTCAGCGTGAAACAGGAAGAGCACGATTATTTATTGTATCTGGATTTGCCACTCTCCTATACAGAGACACAGCAATCAGGCAGGGTCGTGACCAGGTTAGTGGCTAAGTAATACTGTGCTCTTACATTTACAATGTTCCTTGCATCACCCATCAACGGCAGGCGCTTATAGCTTGACCGCAATCTTTTCCGATTCTTTTTTACAGCGCTGGGAGCCTGCGGTTGCTTGCTTTGGGATGCTGTTCCGCATGTTATCCTGTTGGGGGGGGGGGGGGGGAATCCCAAAAGACATTAGAAACCTTACAGTGCATAAAGCATTTTTTTTTTTTTTTGTGTCCAAGTATAGTGACTCTTCAGGTAAGTGATTCTGTTAGAGTGAAGATTTTATATTAGTCATTTTTATATAAAAATTTGTGGGTTGTGAAACTAATTATCTGAGTTTCCATTATTTCTTAAGGGGAAATTCGCTTTGATATACGAGTGCTTTGGATTACAAGCACGTTTCCTGAACAAATTATGCTTGCAAACCGAGGTTCCACTGTACTGTAATTTGTAACTTATAGTGTATGTTCTTTCAAAACCAAGTCAACATGAAATCCAAAAAACTACAAAACTCAACTGCTTTGCTAACATTGAATTTCCAAGACTGAAGGACTTTATGCCTTTTAATAATCTTACCTAGTGAAAATGTATCTGCAACAGTCATGTTTCATTGTCTAAAAGGGCTGTAAACGTTCCTTGTGACATGGTGGCTCTTGAAGATAACCCAATCTCTGCCTGACCATTGATAGAGACGAGAGAATAAAACTATGCCAGTGTGCTGAATTGAAAATTTTCTGAGGTAGTTGTTCATAAAGACCCATAATCCCTATAGTAGCTACTAACATTAGCAAAGTCTATGCCCACTGGTTACCAGAATGTTGACTCCTAAAATAAAGTATCACCATATCCTGTGTTTCAAGCAGAAATTTGAAAAGTGATTTTATAATGGTGGATTCATCACTATGACCAAACAACATTTTAAATAATATAAGCATAGTGATCATCTGAAACCAAAGATGTTCAAAACCCAAGCCAGTGCTGACATGTTCATATGCACAGTTTTTATGATGTTGAGGGTCTAATCACACCTCAAAATACCCACGTAACAGCTCAATATTAATCTACTTTAGCTTTTGCCACCATCAGTCGGTGAACATAGAGAAGAAAGCTGTTGACATGCTTTTTCTTGAAACTGTGGATTTAAGAAGATGCCACTCTCACCCATTTCTTAATGTGTGGCCCCATTTGACTTCCACCTCTTTAGGTCCGCTGCAGAAGATTGGTTGCACAAGGAAGGCAAAAGATTTTGTATGGTATAGAAAACCTTTATGGACCCATTAAGAAGTATATTAGTGATCACAGGGATTATATGAAAAGTAAAACGTTTGTGTTTGGTTCTTGTGTTTTTCTTAAAAGATCAGGCTCAAAACATTTTGATCCCCTCTTATTATATTAGTGTGTTGGAAAGGTTTCTGCTTTATCTGTGTTTTATAATGTTTCTCAAGTTGATAGCTGATAAAGTATTTTCTGAGCAAACAAGTAAACTGCTGTCAACCAATATTTACAATTTGCTTTTTCAGATGCTACGTGATAAATTCCGGGAGTTTGCTCGTGACACAAGTACCATTGGACAAGAGAGAGTTGATGCAGTGAATGCCCAGGCAGATGACCTGATTGAATCGGGCCACTCTGAGAATGCCACAATAGCAGAATGGAAAGATGGACTCAATGAGGCCTGGGCAGACCTCCTAGAATTGATTGACACCCGGACGCAGATGTTGTCAGCCTCTTATGAGCTTCATCGATTCTATCAGGATGCCAAAGAGACTTTAGGTCGCATTCAGGAAAAGAAAACTCAGTTGCCTGATGACCTAGGTCGTGATCTCAACAGTGTGCAGCACCTTCACAGACAGCATACAACTTACGAACATGACATACAAGCCCTCAATGGACAGGTCAGTACTTATGTATTTAGTCAGAAATTTTATGTATTCATTTATTTGATACTATTTTTACTGTTATACAGCGTGAATATGTCTTGTTGGGCACAGCCTTTAATAGTTCTATGTTTAGCTAATATTTGTTACTTGTTAAATTTCTTGTCAACCATTTCAGTTTTGCTGTAGTGGCAAGAGCTTGTTTTAAAGTGCAAGAGTTTATAAAGTAATTGTTAATGCTACTTAAAAACTGAGATAGCTTGAACAATTAGTAGTGGCAAATTGCAATGTTAAAGAGCAGAGAGCTAAAACATCACCCTGAGCCCAGAGGGAGGAGAGGAGGATTGAGAAGGAGAAACTAAGTGAAAATGCCTCTAAGCACCACAGCTACCATACACAGGCAAATAAATACAATAATCACAGACAGTTCTCTCTCTGTCTCCTCCACTCCTCCCTGCAAGCTCCGTCTTCTACCTCCCAACTCCGGCTCGCTTGCTGGGTTCCCAGCAGTCCTTTAAATAGTGCCCGACCTGGAAGTAACTCTGTCAAGTGCCTTGAGCATGGGAAAGGCACTATATAAATAAAATGTATTACAATGATCCCTCCTCGATCGCAGGGGTTACGTTCCAGAACCCCCTGCGAAAGGTGAAAATCCGCGAAGTAAAAACCATATGTTTATATGGTTGTTTTTATATTGTCACGCTTGGGTCACAGATTTGCACAGAAACACAGGAGGTTGTAGAGACAGGAACTTTATTCAAACACTGCAAACAAACACTTGTCTCTTTTTGAAAATTTTAAACGTGCTCCATGACAAGGCAGAGATGACAGTTCCGTCTCACAATTAAAAGAATGCAAACATGTCTTCCTCTTCAAAGGAGTGCGTGTCAGAAGCAGAGAATGTCAGAGACAGAGAAAAGCAAACAATCGAAAACTGATAGGTGCTGTTCGGGCTTTTAAGTATGTGAAGCACCGTGCTGAAAGCATATCGCTTGACAAAGTAAGTAAGCCCAGCAAGAAAGGGAGCAATGTGAAGGTAGTCTTTCAGCATTTTTTAGACGAGCGTCCATATCCTCTAGGGGTGCAAACAGCCCCCCTGTTCACAATATATTTGAGGAGTTTTATTTAATATGTAATACGTGCTCTGATTAGGTAGCTTCTCAGCCATCCACCAATAGCATCCCTTGTATGAAATCAACTGGGCAAACCAACTGAGGAAGCATGTAGCAGAAATTAAAAGACCCATTGTCCACTGAAACCCACGAACCAGTGAAAAATCCACGATATATATTTAAATATTCTTACATATAAAATCCGCAATAGAGTGAAGCCGCGAAAGTCAGTGTGATATAGCGAGGGATTACTGTATTAAGTGCTTTTGTTCTTCCATCCACATGACTTTCCAGCGCTTCTGGGTCAAATGGAGAACTTGAATTTTTTGTCAGCCCGGAAGTACTTCTGGGCTTCCGTCCCCGTGACTCGATAGTACTTTCGGGCTATGTAAAAAGTATGAGTCCCCAGGTCCTCCTGCAGCGTCTCCTGGCGGCACCCACTGTACCCAGCAGGGCTGTGAAGTCAAACTACAGATAACATGGTGCCCTTCAGGAATCCGGGCACCTCTATGCTTCAAGGAAGCCGCCATCTAGTGTCTTTGGGGGAAGTAGTGTCCCAAAGAGGTTGCCTTCCCCCATCCTTCCACTCTGTGGGTGTCCCAGCTGGATTGAGCTGCCGGCTGTCTATCGCAATCTACATGAGGTGAATAGTAAGCAACGGGCTGTTGGACAAGCAGCCTTTTTCCAGGTCTGTTATGTGTTCTGTTATTGCATTGTATGATTATAGTCCATCTCTGTTAATCTTAGGTCCGACAAGTACAGGATGATGCTGCACGCCTTCAAAAAGCCTATGCTGGTGAGAAGGCTGAAGATATTCAAAGGCATGACCGCAATGTGGCAGAAGCTTGGGCAGCACTGTTAGCTGCAAGTGATTCTCGACGCCAGTTACTATTAGACACTGTTGAGAAGTTCCGTTTCTTCAATATGGTTCGTGACCTCATGCTTTGGATGGATGGAGTCAACCTTCAGATTGATGCACATGAGAATCCAAGGTATATAGACAGTTACCATTGAAGTAGAATTCATTTATCCATTATCAGACCTGTTGCATCAGTGTAAGGAAGTAAGCGGGCTTGCCAGTCCATTACAGGGCACAATCAAACACACAACAACACTCACTCATACAGTACATGTTTAGTTTACTATTACCAATTACCATACATTTTGGGATGTGGGAAGAAAATCGGAATACCTCTGGAAAATGTATGGTGACATAGGCAAACAAGCATAATCCACTTTGACTGTGCCCTGGACAGAATTCAGAGTAAGTAAGTGGTATGGTTTTGAGCTCTGCATTTACTATCTCTTTAAAAAATGATTTCAACAGTAGTTAGCTCTGTGTATCAGTGAGTCGGATAACATTTACTAAATACATTTCAGCTTCCTTTATAAGTCTCTGTTCCTTCCCAGCCATTACCATAATGATGAATGTTGTCTAATTTCTTTTTCTGTCCTATACATACACTATACTAAACACTAAACAGGACTTTCCCTTTCACCCTGATGTTTGTGAGCCTTTATCCATGGACTGTGTGACTCATGGACTTTATATTCTGCACTTGTAAAATATGAACATATTTTTGAAAGATCTTCTTTAATTTTATGGGTTAATGCTGCCACCTAACCTCTCCAGGAGACTATATGGAGTTTACATATTCTCTCTATGACTATGGGGTTTCCTCCAAGCCCTAAAGACAGCCTAATTGGTCCACTTAAATTGACCTAGTATATGTGTGGATGTACTGCAATAGACGGGCATTCCTCATCTAATGTTGTTTCCTACCTTATGTAATGCACCTGGGACAGGCTCCAGCTCCTCATACATTCACTGTATGGATATGCTGTTTTAGTTCATATAATAGATGACATCTTTCTGTGGTACAGTATTTGATAGTAGTAAGTGGATTTAAGGCAGAATTTGTTTTCTAAGGCATATACTTTCATGTTTTTTTTTGTTTTTTTTTGCTTTCTGAATTATGAGGGATCACAACTTTAATTTGCCTCACCATCTATTAGTTTACCTTTGCTTAAGTTGTCAGCTCTCACAATGAGTATTAGGTGCAATTTGCTGTTTGTTTACCAGTCCTAAGAATATTACATTGCAAATCCTTGTACTTGTTTAACATCATAATTTAACCACTGACAGGCCATACCAGAAGAGCAACTGCAAATTTGTGATTTATGTGAAGTTTTCTTTCTTCTTAGGGATGTTTCATCTGCAGACCTAGTCATCAAGAATCATAATGATATCAAGGCAGAAATAGAGACGCGGGCAGACAACTTTACTTCCTGTATCGAAATGGGCAATACATTGCTTGAAAAAAAGCATTATGCTTCCGAAGAGGTGAGAGTCACATAGTAAATGAATGATCATTGCCAATGATGAAATGAAAATGCACCATAATTATTATTTTTTGCATAAGATGAACATATTTGGAATGAAGTCATCAGAAAACATTATTAAACTCAACATACAACAAAAATGTCATTCTGTTTAAAAAACAGTTAACAATTCTGTATACCTTTTCTATTCTTTTTAAGAAAGCAAGTCAAAATTATTTTTTACCAGTACCTGTATAACTTGATTGACGCTTAAGAGAGCTATGCAATGTTTTAGTTGTAATTGTTTTAATTGGGCATGTATATTTAATTTTATAGGATTATTACCAAAATGTGTTTCTTTAAATTTTAATGATATAATTTCTGAAAATATTTAATATTTTTTAAAATAATTATTTTAATTATACATGATGAGTATTAATTTAACATAGTTTAAATGTGTGTATTTGGTTGCTCTGACCTCAAAAGGTCATGTGAAAAGACAATTTTCCCTCGAGGATTAATACAGTGTACCAAATACCAAATTTTAGTTATAACTTTATAGGAGCTGTTATTATTCTGTTACAGTCGTTTGTCTACAAATGATGGTAAATAGCCAGACAGTATAGACCCTTGTTTTAGGCAGAATTTAAGAACATTGTATCATACCTCTGAGTGTTGGACTGCACTGTTTTTATAACATTTAAGGAATGTAGTATACTGTACATTTCTAGATGTGACTGTCGTGTTCACTGCCCCATGACATGAAATAGTGTTTCATATTTAGACAGTGATTTAACAAAAATAATTTGCCTTTTTTTACTGGTAAACAAACGAGTAAAAATCAAATCTTAACCATCTAAATTAACTTTACACTGCCTTTTGTTTGTTATTAGACAAGTCATATCATAGAATAAAATTACAAATGACTGATATCCAAAGCAAGGAAATCACACAGAGCCCAGCACCTTCTGGTTTCAGTTTAGATGTTTTTTAAAGATAATAAGCAACCATGGTCTATCCACAGAGAAAGTCACTGTTCCTGAGCACAAAGACATTTTTATACATTGTTTAACATTGATAAAATACCTTGACACTCCTACCATGTTAATGGACAACAGCTAATGGCATTTGGCCACCTTTGTGTGATCGCCTTTCAGTCGTGCCCACATTTTTAGGTTATGCCCATTCATTGTGCATTATGATAATAGCCAACACCAGTTTTGTCCCGTATGCTTTTCAACCACACCTTGTTATTGTTAATCCTTCACTCAGCTTTTGGCTTTCACTGTGCCATTTTATATTATGAAGTGGCTACATGGAAGTGCATTCCAATGATTTTACTATATAAGGCTCAATGTAATTCAGTGCTTAACAGTGCTTAATCCATATTGGTGAGATTACAATATACATTAAAACTAATGTCTTATAAGATACAGAATCACATAGTGAAACAAGTAATTAATTAAAATAACTGCTTGTCATATTATATATTGTAATTTCTGTGCATACTGTATTCTAATTATCCAATGTATGATTGTATATATTATCTGGTAAATATTCATGCAGAAGTATTTCCTTAATCACAATTTAACAAAGTAACATTTTTTAATCTTTGCATTGGCATGAACAAAGAGTAAGGGACCAAGCTTTAATGAAGTATTTTACTACATTTAAAGTCTGCTTGTTTTTATTTATTAACAGGCTAATGAAAAGAGTATAGTTAAATGGCTAGTACTTTTCTGTTTTAAATGTAGATTAAAGAAAAACTGAACCAACTTCAGGCCAGACGATCAGAGATCAATAAAAAATGGCAGGACAAAATGGAATGGCTGCAGATAGGTAAGTTAATACATAAGGGAGTTTACTGAGCTACTCATTTAGAGCAAATGTTAAGTGCCCTTTTCCTCACAATGTGTGACTGGAAATAATGTAGTTTTTCAGCATCAAAGCCAATTTGACATCATTCACTAGATTCAGGGGCAGTTCAGCTTTGATATAAAGTATTTGCTTAGACTTCAATATGATTGTAGATCTAAACCTACATTATATGAGAGTGGATGCTACTATTATCAGCAGAGTCCACACATGCAGCTAACTTGTAAGCTTTTCAACATTATGGTATGTGTTGGTTTAAAATAAATAAATATATTCCCAGACCTGCTTAATACAATTTAGTGGTGGATCTATCCTTATTTCATTAATGGAAGTGATTCAACAAACATGCCTCTTAAAAGTGTTGCATATCTGTAGGTTTTAATGATTGGTGCATAATTACTGGATAGTGTTTCATTTTAATACTTATTATGGAAAAAAAAAACTGAAATACAGTTTATGGATGTTACTAAAGTGGATATTTCTTGTTTTCTTCCTCTTTTTAAAGTTATGGAAGTCCTTCAGTTTGGCAGAGATGCCTCAGTAGCCGAATCTTGGTTAGCTGGTCAGGAACCAATTGTTAGGGCAGCTGAATTAGGCTCCAATGTAGATGAGGTGGAAAGCCTGATTAAAAGACATGAGGCCTTTGAAAAACTGGCCAGCAGTTGGGAGGACCGTTTTAGTCTTCTGGAAAAGCTGACAACGGTTAGTATCGGCTATCTTTTAACCTCGGCACAACCTCTAATAAAATATTAAATTTAATTATTGATTAATTACTTTCTTAGCGCACTGGTGTATTTTATTAATTTATGGTCAATAAACCAATTTTTAAGGTTGTACATTATTCAGCTTTGCCATGCCACCATTTATTGCAACACATCTCTGTGGAAGTCAGAATATTTAAGGGATATCTTTATGCTTCACAGCTTGAACAACAGGAGTTGCAGAGGAAAAGAGAAGAAGAAGAGAGAATGAGAAGGCCTCCAACTCCACCTGCTCCTGAACCAGAAGATGTCAAGCCTTGTGAACAGCAGCCAGGAGGAGAGGAAGAGGAGCAGAAATGGGTGGAATTGGAATCCACTGCTGGGTAATTCTAAGTAAAACTTGTATTAATTGTATAATTTTGTACATCTTTTTGTTATTCCTAAACTTCATTTGTTTTTTTTGTGTTTTTTTTTTTTTTTTTGTCATACTAGGGGGCTCTGCCCCCTGCTCGCTTCGCTTGCCTACCCCTGTGTTTGGTGTACCAGATATACAATACAATTTATTTTTTGTATAGCCCAAAATCACACAAGAAGTGCCGCAATGGGCTTTAACAGGCCCTGCCTCTTGACAGCCCCCCAGCCTTGACCCTCAAAGAAGACCAGAAAAAACTCCCAAAAAAAAACCCTTGTAGGGGAAAAAATGGAAGAAACCTAGGGAAAGGCAGTTCAAAGAGACCCCTTTCCAGGTAGGTTGGGCGTGCAGTGGGTGTCAAAAAGAAGGGGGGTCAATACAATACAGTACAATACATAGAACAGAATAATCCTGAATACAGTATAAAAATAAAAATTCTAGAAGTACGGAGTAGAATTTCACATTAGATGATATCACATAATATGATTTGGATTTGTTTTAAGTCCTGGAGACCTCATTCATCAAGCTGCCTCCCCCATTTTGCCATTCCACATCTGAAATAGCGCTAGTCCGATGAAAGGACCCTTCATTCCCACGTCCCCATTCATCAGGGATGACTTTACCTTAGGCAGGCAATGTACAATTTAAAGAGATTGTTATTTTCTTGTGAATTGTTACATATGCATTATTTTCACTTTTACTTTAAAAACTTTTGTAAAAACAATACTTGTTTCTTTATTTCCTACCCCGTGCGTGGTTTCATCTCTTTCTTGCCAGACGTATAATACTGCTTGTGTTGTGAAGGGTGTTGCGGCTGAACATACGGTAAGGATATGCCTTTGGATCATTTGCTGTCTTTTTGCTGCTTGCTAGCTGCCTCTTTTGCCTGTCGCATGTCGTTGTTTTAAGAGCTCGGAGCATATGATGCTTGCCTGCCAAAAGCAATCCAACAACTGCTAGCTTAGAGGTCTGTTGACTTGTTTTAAATGATGGCTCACTGCCTGGTCTCACGTGACGTTGTAAAAGCAATACCTGTCTTTTATTTCTGGCCCCGGGCGTGGTTGAATTCTTTCTTGAAGGATGTATAACGCTGCTCGCGTTCGGGGTGGGGGGTAGCTGCTGTCGTGCTGCCCTTCGATCTTTTTAAAGCCTGTACAGCCGCTGTCCTTTTTGCTACGGCCCTGGGACAATCTCTTGGCACCAAGTCTCATGTTTACGGTTCCCACGAGACGCACCGTGGCAAGTCTCCTTGGTCTCGTGGGTCTTTAAAATGTCTTTTGAGATGATCACGTATCGTAGCCTTGCATTTGCTTTCCATTCCAAGATTTTCTTTTATATATAGAGAGATGGATATACATTTCCTTGCCCTATTTTGTTTGATTTCAAAAATGCTTCCCATTTTGTGCTAAAATATTAATAGAGAACCCCTCAGTCAATTGAGTATTAACGCAAAAGTTTACACAACCATTTTGAATCCACCACAATTGATTTTATCAAGATTGGGAGGTTGAGCCCTGTGGGTTCCTGTTTCAGTGGTCAGGGAAACACTGTTTTAATGTTTCATGATTAAACTTTTTAAATATTTACCTAGTAGATAGATAGAGAATAGTCACAGCTTTATCAATGATACTGTTCCATGTTACACAAGTGTTCACTCTGTTTAAGTTAAAAGTGAATATGCATTCGATAAAATGACTCTGCTTTTTAGCTACAGTATAACTAATTGTTTTCAAAGATCATCCCATGTCAAAACTGGTTAGTATAGTTGATTATTTTTTCTTGCCAATTACTTTTGTATCTCACATTTTTTTAAATGGTAAATTTATACAGGATTTTTTAATGTAAGTTGCTATTGGACAAAGTTGATTTGATCTTTGTAGTTTTGTAGAATTTAATTGTAAAGATCTTTTTGTAGTTGGGTCCACCTACGTTTCAGCTAAACACTGACTTGTCATTAAAGGACAAAGTGAGAATATAATGCAGTGAAAAATGTAAAAGATCAGTATACAGTACACCCCTGAAATTCGCGGGGGTTACGTTCCCAGAGCACCCGCAAATTGTGAAAAACCGCGAATTTTGGATGTGGTTAAATAAAAAATGCTTATTTTCATAGTTTAAACCCTAAATATGCCCCCAAAACACTTTAATTTCAAACTCGGCTTAATACATTACCTAAAAATAAAGAACGTAAAGGTGATCCTGTATACTGTACTGCTATGTCTCCCGCAGTGCTAGAATGTAAAATACCGATGTTACCGCTATATGTACTGTAGTTCATGCAAGCGCATTTTCATTGCCAGAAGCCTTGGACGGTGCAGCTCGTTTCGGCGGCATCTTGGGGCTTTAACCCTTAAACTGCCACATACTTGGGAGTTAATGCATCTCTGGACACCAAATACTTTTTTGCTGCACTTTAAGTAAACGTCACAATTTAACAAAGAAAGTGAAATTTTAATGGAACTCTTTTTTTCATGCAAAGAACATCACAATTACTGCAACACTGATCATTTTACACACTGGTAATGAACTGTAAAAACTATTTAAAAAAAACTTCTGGAACAATATGTACAAAGTGCAACTGACGCCATGGATGAAACTCGGTAAATCACTGAGCCAACTGCACTTGAACTGGCTGCACGCAAGCACACAGAGGTAAGCGCTGACGCTAACGGGCTAGTCGAGTGCAGCGGCTGAATCCCAGAGACCGTGAGGCTGCAGTACTGCAGGGTGTCACGCTTGGGTCACAGAAACACAGGAGATTGTAGAGACAGGAACTTTATTCGAACACTTCAAACAAACATGTCTCTTTCAGAAGTAAAACGAGCTCAGTATGCAGTTAGTTATCGAGTAAAGAATAGACAAACATCATAGGGGAGCACCACCCCCTAACAGGAGCAGAGAATGTCTGGGGGAGGAGAGACAAACAAAGCAGTCAGTCAAAAAGGACAGGTTCTGTTCAGGCTTTTAACACTAGAATTACCAGAGCCAACGAAAAAACTTGTAGATCTGTCCCACCTTAAATCGTTTCTTAAATCCGTTCGCACCTTTCCGCCATCGTCTTTTGTCTTTTAAATGTGCAGATAAAGACAAGCTGCAAACAGCCGACTATTCCATCCCCCCACCGACTTAGAACACGCACAAACTTCTCCTAGCTCATGCCTTGATTGATTATCTGGGAGTGAAGTGGAGTTTTAGAGTGGAAATAATAGATCGTTATTTGGAACACACGCATTTCATGTGTGTTCCGTTTCTACAGTAATCTGTGTAAACACATTTTTAAAACAGAAACGTTTTTCATATTCAAGTAGTAAATGACAAAATGTAGGCATAAACTATTTAATGTATGAAGCCTAAAGTCCAAATATCAAAGAAACACTTTCACGAAAGGTACAAATATAACAGAACAAGTGCACTTTTATTCAAAATTATAACTGCAGAAAAAAAAAGCCGCCTTTTAGTGTGCGACATTGACACTCATTTACTATGATGGCCCCGTGGCGCAACAGTATCATTTGCTGACTGGGAATCAAAAGGTCATGAGTTCGACCCTGCACAACTCCCTTTTGAGAAGTGAACTGCTCTTATTTTTACTATTTTAGAATAAAAAGATACATTTGATTTCAGTCTGTAACAGCCGGTGTAATTTATATTTGTAAAGGTTAACTTTGTTTTTGTTTTTTTTTTTATTCACTTTTCATTCTCTCAGTCACGTTCAGGATCCTTCCCCACCCCATCTGACACTGCTGTTTTCACCTAAAGACGCGCTATAGCTCTGCAGTGTATCATGATACATACGACCGCATGTTTTTTTTTCCCCCAATCTTGCCAGTCCCCACATGTTACTGTATGCGGTTTCTTTTGTACTCCAGGACATGCAGAGGAAAGCATAGTAAAGAGCAGTAACTTCAGTGCTATATGCAATCATCAGACACTCCCCATCTGACACTGCTGTTTTCACATAAAGACGAGCTATAGCTCACCCAAGGAGCACCCTTCCTACATTTATGACATGTGTACTTGTTGCTGTGTACACACCTCTCTGTGCTATGGTTCCTATTACACTGATCAAGCACCTGTAATTTGCAGCTCTATTCATTATCTCAAAACAAATATATGTGACGTTTTGAAGAAATCATTTTATGACGTGAATAGTACCAATCAGAAAACATCGTCGAAGTAATGCAATATTATTTGAAAACGAACAGCGTCCGATTGGGTGTGATTTATACTGGCGCTGTTACTTAGTCAGATCAGAAGCTGAATAAGCTCCTGTAAGCTCTAAGTAAAGCATGAATTAATCAACAGAAATTACCGCGATCAACATTTTAAACTTAACGATTTACAGTGCATACCAATTTATAAATTTTATGTCCGTTTGAGGCTACAAAGAAAAAAAAAAAAACACTTCCTCCCCAGCGGGGAATTGAACTCGTGTCTGTACGGCACGGCAGGGCTGCTGTGCTCTGAGTCAGCAAATCTCAACATTATGCCACGGAAGGTGTTGTGACATTTTTTAACCTTTTGTGAAAGTGTTTATTTGATGATTGGCTGTCAGGCTTCACACATTCTATAGTTTATGCCTACATTTTGTAACATTTATTACTAAAATATGAAAAGTTTGTTTTAACAATGTGTTTACACAGATTACTGTAGAAACGGAACACACATGAAATGCGTGTGTTCCAAATAACAATCTATTATTTCCACTCTAAAACTCCAGTTCAGTCACTCCCAGATAATCAAACAAGGCATGAGCTGGGAAAACTTAGTGAATGTTTTGCGATGGTGGGGGATGGAATAGCCGGCTTTTTGCTGCTCGTCTTAATCGGCACATTTAGAAGACAAAAGAGAGGTGAGAACGGTTTTAAGGTAGGCCGGATCTACGAGTTTTTTTTGTAGACTCTGGTAATTCTAGTGTTAAGTAAACGGAAAACACAAGAACACTCAGCTGGAGATGTGTCACAGTCAATCAGCAGCAAGGAGAACTGAATAACGCTGTAGCGGTCCGGTGCCGCTAAGATTCACACCGTTGAAGACGGCAATTTATTTATTTTTATTGTGGAGATTCCAGGGACGCACCCAGCCTTGACCCGACCCATGCGCACTCAGAGACAAAAATAAAGCAAATGGTAATCAAACAGCAAATAAAGAATGTAATGAAATCAAATGAAATAGGAAAACAATGATACCACCCCTCTTACCCTTACAGCGATTACACATTAAATACAACAAAGCACAAACAAAACACACACAGTAAATTATGAAAAAGTTCATGAAAAATGGCAATGGATGGAATGTAATGATGAAAATAGATAGGCCAGAGATCCGCACGTTGAATGCGAATGTAAAGATAGACCTACCGGTAGTTCCTGAAATGGTGAAGACGGGTGGATGGGTTCAGGAGCACTGATATGATTTCAATGCTCCTGAATGTCATATGAATGTCAAGATAAATAATAAGGTTCTACATGAGCAGTTGTGCATCAAACTAAAAGAAGTGGGAGTTCAGGGTGGTGATTGTGAATGGGTGCAAAATTGGCTTATTCACAGGAAGCAGAGTGTTATGGTGCGAGGAACCCTGTCAGAACTGGTGGATATTAAAAGTGGTGTTCCACAGGTGTCAGTGCTAGGGGCTGCGACTGTTTTTAATATATATCTATAAATGATTTAGATAGGAATATAAGTAAACAGGCTAGTTTAAGTTTGCAGATGATACCAAGCTAGATGGACTGCAGATAATATGGTATCTGTTGAATCATTAAAGATTTGGATAGCGTACAGGCTTGGGCAGATTTGTGGCAGATGAAATTTAATGTCCATAAATGTAAAGTAATACACATAGAAAGTAAAAATATTAAGTTTGAATACACAATGGGAGATCTTAAAATTGAAAGTACACCTTATGAGAAGGTGTTCTGAAGTCATTCAGAAGGCTAATAAAATGTTAGGTTATATAGAACAGTGTGTAGAGTACAAGTCCAGATAGATTATGCTCAAGCTTTATACTGCACTGGTGAGACCTCATCTGGAGTGCTGTTTACAGTTTTGGTCTCAGTGCTACAAAATGGACATAGCAGTGCTAGAAAAAATCCAGAGAAGAGTGATTAAGTGGATTCCTAGGATACAGGCGATGAGTTATGAGGATAGATTAAAAAAAACTAAGCCTTTTAGGTTTAAGCACAAGAAGATTAAGAGGAGACATGCTTAAAGTGTTTAAAATAATGAAATGAATTAGTACAGTGGATAGAGACTGTTATTTTAAAATTTTTATTTTCATCATGAACACTGGGATAGAGTTAGAAACTTGTTAAGGGTAAATTTGGCACCAGTGTAGGAAGTTTTTCTTTATACAGAGGACCCTAGACACTTGGAATAAGCTACTAAATACTTTGGTGGACAATAGGACTTTAGGGACTTTAAAAACATTTTGTAAAATGAACTGAAACAGCTATGCACTTTCAGTTGGGTATTATTAATAATCAATTTTTAAAAAATGTAATAGATCATATACTTTTTGTTTTTATTTTGCAGTATAAAGCATGATCAAATGACAGTGGATCAATCTGTGGCTGTGAATGGAGTACACAGTGATCAAGAAGCTTCCCAGGTGAGTCAATCTTGAGTACTCTGCTATACAGTGGGACATTTTTAGAGGCTTGTATCTTGGTATTATTTTTGCAGCCTATGAATAGTTGGGCCTCAAATACAGCCCTTCATTCAAATTGAGTTTTTTCTTTCTTTAGTCAGTTTTTTATTAAACAAATATGCAGATAGACATTAGAGCAAATCAAACATGCCTGTGAAATTTCTTAGCTGGTCTAACTATAATTCTGGCAGCAGATAGCTTAAGAAGCATAAGGCTATAGAAAAAGGATTTCCAGAATTAAAGGATAGTTAGGAGATTTTCACCTTAAACCTAGAGCTAACTTTGCAGAAGTTGTGCACAAAGAGAATCATCTTCTCTTGAAAATGGAAAGAGAGCAGAAAGATCCCCAAGAGAAGGGCAACTGGAGAAGTAAAGGGACAATTACAGGAGAGGATTTTCCATAAGTCTGTAATTTAATCCCCATTTTATTTGACTGAAGTTGAAGCTTAAGTAATATTCGCATAGGATATGAATCAGTATATCAATATGCTACACCTACCAGGGAATTCCTTCGTTCAGTCAATCCCACTTAATCCTTTGTCTTACCGTTGCTTATTGTACTGCTGTGCTACGTGAAGATTCCTAACCCACCTACTATAACAATGTGAAAAGAATGTTCTGTTTTACAGTGTAATGATTTTGTTACTTTCGGTTATGTTCACATAATACTGAAATCAATAACATTAAAAAATTTAAATATGGTAGAGCTCACAATGTGTAATAAGCTTTGGCCAATAAAGTCAGCATCTTGATATTTAAAATTACACTGTGTTTTAACTTTTTTATTTTCTCTCTCAAAGCAACAGTACATTTTGCAGGGGCTTTACATCTGCTGACGCTTGACAACTGCTTGTGCACTTTTTTTATATTATTTTCCTGTACATAAACTGATCTTGTTTGTTGTTTATAAAATATTTACTTTTTTCAGTAGTTTCAAGTTGATATTAGTAAAAAAAAATTAAAGAGAGTTTGTATTTCAGTGTAATCAAAAAAGTATTATTAAAAAGTATTGTTAGATGAAATATAATGTGTCTGCTACTTTTAGATGAAATATAATGTGTCTGCTACTTTTTTCTTGGGTGCTTTGATGCTAATTGTAAAGGTATCTTTATAAAAGGATCCATACTTAAAATCCTCAAACCTGCCTGGAGTAATTGTGTTTAAGAATGTTATGTTAACTTTAGAAAACAGTGATTCAGTAATTAAAATTATAGAGAAAATTTTTATATTATGTTATATTTAGAATGCGTCATGCTATTTGTTATGGTGTTATTTGTACCTTGCTATTTGTCTTGATACTTTTTTGTTGTTTTTGTCTGCTATATGTGTTTTGTAATGTGTGTCTTCAAGTAGAATGTTTAAAGGATCTATTTACCAGTTTTTTGTGAGTACAGTAATCCCTCCTCCATTGCGGGGGTTACGTTCCAGAGCCACCCGCGAAATAAGAAAATCCGTGAAGTAGAAACCATATGTTTATATGGTTATTTTTATATTGTCATGCTTGGGTCACAGATTTGCGCAGAAACACAGGAGGTTGTAGAGAGACAGGAACGTTATTCAAACACTGCAAACAAACATTTGTCTCTTTTTCAAAAGTTTAAACTGTGCTCCATGACAAGACAGAGATGACAGTTCTCTCTCACAATTAAAAGAATGCAAACATATCTTCATCTTCAAAGGAGTGTGTGTCAGGAGCACAGGCTGTCAGAAACAGAGAGCAAAGCAAACAAATCAATAGGGCTGTTTGGCTTAAGTATGCGAAGCACTGCGGCACAAAGCTGTTGAAGGCGGCAGCTCACACCCCCTCCGTCAGGAGCAGGGAGAGAGAGAGAGACAGATAAAAACAAAGAGTGAAAAATCAATACGTGCCCTTTGAGCTTTTAAGTATATGAAGCTCCGTGCAGCATGTCGCTTCACTAAGCAGCTGCACACAGAAGGTAGCAACGTGAAGATAATCTTTCAGCATTTTTAGACGAGCGTCCGTATCATCTAGGTGTGCGAACAGCCCCCCTGCTCACACCCTCTACGTCAGGATCAGAGAAAGTCAGCGCAAGAGACACAGAGAAAAGTAAGTTGGGTAGCTTCTCAGCCATCTGCCAATAGCGTCCCTTGTATGAAATCAACTGGGCAAACCAACTGAGGAAACATGTACCAGAAATTAAAAGACCCATTGTCCTCAGAAATCCGCGAACCAGCAAAAAATCCGCGATATATATTTAAATATGCTTACATATAAAATCCGCGATAGAGTGAAGCCGCGAAAGGCGAAGCGCGATATAGCGAGGGATCACTGTACTGGTAATTTTCTGCATACTTACTAGCAGTGTTTGTTCATTAGCAACTAGAGATTGAAACTACCGTATTTTTTGCACCATAAGACGCACCTGACCATTAGACGCACCTAGGTTTAGAGGAGGAAAACAAGAAAAAAAATATTCTGAACCAAATGGTGCACTAATATGTTTAATAAAATATAGCAGAATAATATTTCAACCATGTAAATTCAACAGCGGTATTAAGAAACATCATCACTGTCATTAACAAATAAGGAGAGACTTTAAGGTTCAAGCATTCTTCTAGTTTTATGGAAACCCCAAGAACTCCTCATCGCTAGTGTCAGAATTTATTAAGCTCAGTTGTTCACAATCACTTTGCAGCATCACGTACCTATCATCACGCGACATAACCTGTCCAAAGCCACCAGGAGACAAAGCACGTTTGGACCAATGCTCCCTGAAGTTATATCGCCAGTCTAGTCCCATCTATATTTGTAATGCCACAAAGCCCTTCATCTCGTGTTTTGTTGTGGGTTTCCAGTTTGAAAAATGAGAATGCGGTGCAAGCACAGCCCTCGATTCAAAAAATTGCTCTGCATACCTGTTTGTCTCGTCTGACAGTAGCTGAAAGGCAGCTTCAGGAAAGAACAGCCTGAAGTAGTCCAGCGGCTGGTTATCTATCGAGTCCAGAGTCCAACTCAGTGATAATGCGCTTCGCTCCCTCATGAGATGTAGACGCTATCTTGCCTTTGTTTATATTTGTTTAGATTTCGCAACTCACGCACACGCAAGGATTAGATGCCGAGTCAATGAGTCTAACATTCCTCCAAGCACAGAGGGAATGCCTGTAACGTAACAGTGAGTTTTGTCGCCCTCTAGCCCTGGATGTCGACTTTTGTCAGGTATTACACATCATGGTCTGTGATGCAATATTCGCACCATAAGACGCACAGACATTTCCAACCTTCTTTTGGGGAAAAAAAAGTGCGTCTTATGGTGCGAAAAATACGGTAAGTTGATCAGTTATCCATAGTTCTGGAGTAGGAGTAGGAGTTTGAGTTTTAGCAAAGCACATTGTTCACTGTATTCGTTTATTCTCTTTTTTTTTACCTCACAGTAGTGGTTTTTTTTTGGGTTTTTTTTGGGGTTTTTTTTGTTTTGTTTTTAAGATCATAAGTTGTTTTACCTTTTTGGTTTTTGTCGTGATTTTTCCTCACAATAATGTTTCCCCAATGTAGTTTGAGATTGTCACTTTTGTGCCCTTAAAGAAGAATATCTCTGTTCAACATCTTTCTGGGTCAACCTTTTTCCAATCTAAGTGATCTAAGAACAGTGCTTCTCAACCTTTTTGGTGTTGCCACTCAGTGTTTCACAGACAAATGTCTTTGCGACCCACTACAACTTAGGTGACTTGAAGATGATCATCAGAACACAACCCCTTGATATATTGAGTGCGTCATAGGTAGGAGTGGAAATATACCACAATGCCAATCACTAAGGCAACAATTTGCAACCTACTTCCATTAAAAAGAATAGAAGCTTGCAATTCACAGGCGGTAGCTTGCGATCCACTGGCTTGTAAACACTATGTTAGAAGATGCAGCAGAATGTAAAACTGATTAACGATATGCCGTATGTTGGGTTTGTTAAAACATTTGGTCTTTTGATATGGCAGCTTCTTTTTATCCAGCTCTTCCTGATATTTCAGTTAATAGGCTTTCATTCAACTATGTAGTGTCTTCCATTTTTCTTTTCCCTACAAGGTTTTTTGGGAGGTTTTTCTTTTCTTCTTAGATTGTTATGACTGGGGGACGGGCAAAAAACAAAGCCTGTTAAAGCCCATTTAGGCACTCCTTATGTGATTTTGGGCTATACAAGAAATAAATAATTTTTCTTGTGCCTGTAGTACACAGTCTTTATTTTGCCAGCTACTGACAGAAAGCTAAACTCAAAGCTCTCGTGAAAATGTACTTTTTCACAACAGGATTAAAGACTGCTTTTCAGTTAAGTCAACTTGCCTACTGCATAAAACCATATTTATAGTGGGTAAAGCTCATGTAATATGTTTAGTTTAGAAGGTTAAATGTTTTTACAATAATTTAACTGCCGTTTTCAACCTGTAGTAACAGACGTACTTTTCCAGTGAATGTATAAATATTGATTAAAGAAAGTCATTTGGTTCAATAGCTAGTATTTTCTTCCAGCCAAGCCTATGATTAGCATCTAGTTCTGTCTTCTATTTGAAATATTAATCAGGCTTGTTGCTTTTTTGTTTCTGAACTTGGAAAGGTGATATAAAAATAGCACCAAATTTAGCCTCTGAATGGCTGCCATATATGCTAAATTTAATTGAGCATAGAAATGCTGTAGCTTTGCAAGACCCCTGAATTTACAACAGTGTTATTTAGATTGTCAGCATCTCAACTGACATAAAAGAATCACCCTGTTATCAAAAATACTTCAGAAATGTAAAGCATATTTGTGTACTAAATAAAACTTGTTTTGCTGTATTAAAAGCCCTTTTTAAAACATGCTATGAATACATATACTATAAAATATATATAAAAAGCCTAATTAGTGAAGGGTTTAAAGTGAACGCATAATACACTTCTGATTAAGTTTGCCTCTCTTATGGTCATCCTTGTATACGTGTGTGTGTGCGTGCGTGGGTGCGTGCGTGCGTGCGTGCGTAATGTTTATAAATTTTTGGTGTTAGTAATACATCTTAAATAGGTAACTATTATGTATGTTAATTTCAACAATTTAGTTTTTATGCAGTAACTTTTCTAAACCATCCCAAAAGAGCAGTGTCCTAGTTTTTAATTCATTATAAAAACAATGGCATACCTGAAACAAGATTCTGTCATGTCTCCATTTGTTAGGACAGTGAGCAAGCTGAAGAACATGACAGAAGGTAGTTATGTTAACAAACATATCCGCTTGATTTCTGTTCACAGCCAGTGTCAGTGACCAAGAAAACTGGGGATAGTACACTGTCCCAGGAACCTGTGAGTACTGCATATATAGAAAATTATAATTGATGCTTCATTAATATAGAATTCCTTGTACACGTACTGTAGCAGCGAGCACCAAAGATTGCAGATTTTATCCACAGTATAATTGTGATGTTTCTCGTTTGTGATGTTTCTCGTTTCTAAAGAATTCCAGTTCACTAAAAGATAACATCCATCCTGTAGTTTAGTAGCATGAGTAGTTTCTCTGCCTTAGTTAGCTATAAAGATCTTAAATAGTAGTCTTTAGTCTTCCTTTATATATAGAGAGAGAGATATAGATAGAGATAGATAGATAGATATATAGATATGTATAAAGATAGAGATTTGTATAGAGAGATAAATAAATGTATTCTCTTTGCTTGATCAAATTCAGTATGCACCGACTCATTAGTTCTGTACACTATAGATACATCGACCATTATGACATTTCTTTTTAAAACTTTTCTAAATAAATGTGCATCACAGTTTAAAAGGAAAACACAAAACAAAGAGTTTGTATATGTCTCATAGCAAAAAAAGACCCATTTTGCAGAAACAAATAGTAGTAGTGTTTGCTTTTCTTAAATTACAATGACATTAACTAAAACATGTATCATGAAAAGTGGTAGTATTTTACAAATCTGTTAATTTTCATTTATGAAAGTTGATTGGGGATTATCTAAAAATTGCCTTATTTAAAAGGTTTAGATCATAGGTCTTTCCATTTAATTATGAAAAATAGGATTAGCACTGCTGACCCTTTGTTTTAAAGAGAGTTCTATTTTCAACTTGTATGACTTGTTGAAAATTGCATTTGTTCATTTTTAATATTTTATTTTCTTTAGAAAAAAAATACACCTAGCAATCATTGTCAAAGCAAATGAGACTACCAGCCTATGAAAAAATATGCATTTAGTCTTATAATCACGTTTTAATCACGTTCTTGATTGTATTCACCCTGTAGTAGAATTTTAAGTTTATGTATTTGTTTGAAATATTGGGGAAAAAAACTATTTGTCCTATGATCACCCAATCAGTTTTAACATGTTTTGTGTTTCCTGTAATATGTTTAGTGTGTCTTTTTTCCTTGTTTTTGTTATGAAGTATTAGTTCATCAATTCAAATTTTATTTAATATGTGTAAAATTCTAGCATATCTGCAGAATTATGTAAATGTGGAAAACATTGAAAAAAGTTTGTTTTGCTAATATTTTATCCTGGACATAGTTAAACAAAGCACTGTTCCAAAATTAATGTGAAGCCTCTTCTTAATATTATTTTAGGGCTCAGAAACTGAGTCTGTCAATGGTTCAGGCAGAGATAGTGGCTTGGCAGAATCTTCTCGCGTGGATTCAAAAATAGAACCATCAAGCTCTGCAACAATGCCAGCTAAAACCTCTACAGAGACTGCTGATGGTGAAATCATAGAAGGAATTTTATGTCGCAAACAAGAAATGGAATCATTCACAAAGAAAGCTGCAAGCAGGTGAGCCAGGAACCTTTTTAATTGTGCTTTTACATTTATCTGAAATCATTATATTTTAATACGCATAAACATTTTTATTTCTGTTGTACGTCATAAAATACACATTTTGTATTGTAGATCTTGGCAGAATGTGTACTGTGTCCTTCAGAAAGGAGGAAGTCTTGTGTTTTATAAAGATGCCAAAAGTGTTACCAGTGGATCCATGTACCATAATGAATTGCCAATCAGCTTAACTGAAGCTACATGTGAGGTAGCTCATGACTATAAGAAGAGGAAACATGTTTTTAAGTTACGGTAAGTAAAGAATATGCCTCATAAATTCTGAAAATGTTCGTGTAATGACCATCAGCAAATAGATTTATTTTTTTTAATAATGCAGACAAGTCTACAGGATAATTGTGCTTAAGATTTATTTACAGTCTTCTATGTAGGAAGTAATCAAGCTGGCAATGCACTATAGAAACTGTTTAGGAACGTGGTCTAGCTCTTATTCTTCCCACAATTAAATATGTATTATATTTATATATTATATGTAAATTATGCCATATTTTACTGTGGGTATATAAAATGGATTTCTGTAGTTAGTTGAATCTGCCTTTGTATTATGCCTTTCACAAATAAAAAGTACACCTATGACAAGTCTCTTTCAAAGCAAATGAGTACAATTTACATAAAATACAAGGGTAGTCAGTATATAAATTACAAAGACACAAACTTTACGTAGAATATCTATAGAAATTTGTGAATATGTTGACACTGTAAGATAACATAACATCAGTACAATAGGATAAGATCAGAATACAGTTTTACTATAGCAGATGAAAGTGCAAGGCATGAGTGGTGGATTTTTAAGCATAATTTAAATGGGATCATTGGGTGAGAGCTCCAGAGAAGAGGAACTGCAAAGCCGTAAGAGCAATTGCCAAGAGTTACATAAAGAGTATTTGGAATTTTGAAAACAAAGGATTTTTGTTGAGTAAAGGTTATTATTGAAGTAAGATAAGAGAATGACTAAGGTAAATGGCATTACCAAGTTTCATATTTTGCGCCGTTTGTACAGTGTATTGGATTGTTAACAATAAAAGCTCTTTTAAAATTGTCCCTGATTTCTAACTTGTAACACCCATTTTTCTGTTCAGTTCTTCTGATGAGGGATTCATCTGTCACACTGAACCTTTTTCCTAGGGCATTTTAACAGAAAAAAAAAGCGTTTGACTGAAATTATAAAAACTATGAAATTATAAACTCAGTTGTTGATGAGGGAAGCCTTTGCAAGTTTATGTACCAGGACCCTCTGAATATTTATTTACCTTTACACAGTTATGTGCCTATGCATATACCTGTTCATATTTTACATAATTACATGAATGTGTAAATGACACATTGTGTTTTATATATGCAAGTTTAAATCTAAATTAAAGCTGTTGGCTTCCTAAAGAATACTTATGCATCCATTCATCTTCTGCAGTACTGTGTATTCACTTTTGGGCATACTGTACCTGCTTGTGTCCACTGCTATTATAGTCCTCTTGTATGTAAAATGATGGTATATGCTATGGTATAGTAATACACAAAGTGGCACCAAGCAGTAAGAAACAATTTTGTTCAGCAAAAGTAATTTTGAATGATGTGTAACTTCTTGTTTTGCTTACAGAGAGAAATGCATATTTGCAGATAGATATTTTTTGCTTATGAAACGTGGTCTTATATGAATTATTGAAACTATGTGTGGGGGTGTTTTCAAGACAAAAGCAGCTTAATTTTCTTTGTGTCTGCCACTGATGCATGGTTGAAGATGTACAGCTGATGCCTGTATTCATTGTCTTTGAAGTTTACAATTTTTTTTCAGATGTACTAATTATTCATATTTTGGTTTACTGTATATTCCAAACTTTTTCAAAACAAATTAACTTTCTTTGACTAAAAAAAGTTAGTCAAAAGTTAGCACGCATATTGTGCTTATACAGTTGTGCCTGTTATTGGGTTAACAAATCTGGTTTTTAATGAAGCACATTTCTCTATCCTGAATTTTGAATTCTTAAACTGTTATGGGGTATTAAATCTTTTATTGTTTTAGTCTGAAAATGTTTATCTACTTGCAGGTTGAATGATGGAAAAGAATATCTGTTTCAGGCAAAAGATGATGTAAGTTTTCCTACAATACCTAAAATCTCTCTGGTTTTCTCACTCGCTTGTTTGTTTACATGAGTGTAACATACTTTTTACATCTGTAATCAAAAATTGTTTACCAATAATTAATTGCAGTGATCAGCACTAGGTGAAGCTATTTCAAGTTGTGCCCATTATATATGAAATGATTGAAAACTAAACAGTATCAGACTGTTGACTACTGTAACACGTTGTTCTACTTTATGCAGCTGCATTTTCGCTAAATTACCAAAGTTCAGCAGCTCTAGCATAAAAATTGGGATTCAGTAAAACCCTGATGCACAGAAATGGTTCCACAGAAAAAATATCTTCATTTTTAAAAGTTTTAGTTAAAATTCAAAGTAAAACAGTTCACACAAAAAAGAGAAAATTGAAATAGCAAAAAAAAAAAGAAAAGTACTTGTTAAGAAAGGTTCTGTTCAAAGCTTAGATCTTGTTACATTTCTTTAAGTTTGCTTATTCATTAAATCATTTCCAAACGTTTCTGAACCATTTCAAAACAGCCAGAAAACTGAATGCCTATCCCATTTCTAAGTTGAAAATGGGTCTTTTAAATCTATACCATTGTCTATGTCTATGAAAGTAATGTATATTCCATTCAAATGAAGCAAACACTAATATGAGTTTAACTCAAAGCTTTAACTTTCTAAGATTGGCTCTTACACTTTATCTTAAGGTATTTAATACAGTCTGAATACTGAAAAACTATGTGTAAAGAACTGTGTTTTATTGCTTTAGAACTTCAGGTTGCATCTTTTTTCTATCTCTAATCTTTCATTTAATTTCATTGATCAACAAAACATTCTGCTTTAGTTTGTGTATTGATTATATAATTCACTGTGTTGTTATTTCAACAAATTCAGTGATATTTAATCCTGTAGGCTATTTTAAGTCTGTTAATTATAAACATTTGTAACATTTTGGGGATGTTTAGCTCCATGCAAAATAAAACCAGTTATTTTAATATTGTCTAGATATAAGTGTGATATTTGTTTAGTGAATGTAGTTATAGATTTTTTTTACTTAGCAAACAGTGGCATGAATATTTGAATTTTTATTAGTGGGGATTGGCTAAATGCATTCTTTTGTGACTGATTAAAGATTTTATTTTTGTATGCAAGAGATTGGAAACATTATACACATTGTCTATAGCAGTGCTTCCCAAACTCGGTCCTGGGGACCCACTGTGGTTGCAGGTTTTTAATTGGACCCCTGGGTTAATTAAGTGAACTGTTATTTCCCACATTGAGAACAATATAGAAATTAGTAAACTAAGTTTTTAATAAAATATATATATATATATATATATATATATATTAAAATGTACTAAGCAGTTATATGGGAATAATGTATTTTTTCTTTTTGACAACATTTTCATCTTGATTTTCATTCTACTTTTCCAGGTGTTCTAATTGTTTAATTGATCTATTTACTAATTAGTGGGTCTTACGCTAAAGTAGTTGTAGCCTTTGATTATTCAATGTTGTTTACCTGGGTGTCTGCTTTGCTCGTTTTTATTTGTCATTAATAAAATACAACGCAGGGGGAAAGCTGCACAGATAAATGGCAAAATATAATGAAATCAACAAAAGAGAGTTATGCATTTAAATCTATAGCAAAATTAGAAATATTTCTAAATGTGTTCTAAATGTAAAAATTCTGCTGTGCTTTTCTGAATGTAGAATAAGAGAAGCAAAAATTAAATGAGATCAGTGTTATCAGGTGTTGTTACTGATTAGTAATCTGCTGAACGCATGCTAAAGAGATGCAGTCGGTTCAGCTGCTGTCTTGCTCCTGCTGCTGGCGAGTAGGGCTGCAACTGATGATTATTTTGGTAGTCAACTAATCGTTCAATTTTTTTTTTCGATTAGTCACAATTATTTCATGCCTGACTATTTTGATGCCTGCGACCTGTGGTTGCACATCCTGTTCTGGGCTCCAGTGCATGTCTTACCTCATCTGCTCATGTCAGTCCACCTGTGAAAGTCACCCTGATGTCTCTGCATTAACACGATTAAAATTAATAATAATCAAATTAAAATAACAACCAGTGAAACATATGAATTTGAAAATAATCAGATGTTTTATGTTAGTGTGACCATCACAATAAAAAAGAAATACATTAAACAATACAAACGAAAGTGCACATAGTCTTTAAATAAAAAAAGTGCATTTACTGTAACTTAACCAAAAATGGCCACTGGTGTGCCTTAAAGTCCAAAAGTTTAAATAAAGTTTCAATTCAAATAAAATTATACAATAATGTACAGTTTATAAAAGATTCAGTTCATATATTCCTGGTTGCAGTGGAGGAACGTGAGCATTTCAACATGCTCTGGTGTGAGGCTGGCTCTCTTCTTTGAGACAATGTTCCCAGCTGTTGAGAAGAGACGCTTAGAAGGAGTAGAGGTAGCAGGAATACACAAGAATGATTTTTCAGACAGACAAAGATGTTTTAATCACACTCTGAAGGAAAAGTGTTGTAGTTTATCACATCATGTACTATATTATGCCAAAATAAAAAAAAAAATAACTGACTAAAATACGTAACAAACTAATTACTGCCAGCACGCCGGAGCCGAGTATATTCGGAAAAGTACATTTGTTGAACGCCGCAACCAGCTAGAGTCGGTTTCCAGTGCAATTTGGAAGCATGCCGAAGCGGAGTATATTCGGTGACATACATTAATTGAACCCTGCAACCGGCTATATTTGCTTCACAGAGCAATTTGCCAGCACACCGAAGCTGATCAGTCAGAGCCGTATATTCGTTGAGCAGCCAGCTCATGACCACTGCCGGCCCCGGCAGAACTGCAGCACCACTGTTTCTGGGATTCAGCCGCTGCACTAGATGAGCCTGCAATCATCAGCGTTTACCTCTGTGTGTTCGCATGCAGACAGTTCAAGCGCAGTTGGCTCGGTGATTTACTGAATTTTCAATGGTGTTAGTTGTACCTTGAACATATAATAGATTGTTGCAGTAGTTTTTTTTTTTTTTGTTTCTTTTTTATTTATAGTTTTTACTGTTTATTTGCAGTGTGTAAAATGATCCGTGTTGCAGTTATTGTGATGCTCTTTGCATAAAAAAAAAAAATACGCGTTCCATTAAAATTTCACATTTTCTTTGTGAATTGTGACGTTTACTTAAAAAGTGCAGCTAAAAAGTATTTGGCATCCAGGGGTGCATTAAACCCCAAGTATGTGTCGTTAAGGGTTAACAATCATTGTCGAAACCTTGATGTACACATTTTAGTACAAACATCAACGTTAACATACGACACTAACTTTACTCGCTAAAACTTACCTCTCGAGAGACGACGGCGGCATCACAGCTCCAGGATGCTTGCGTTGGTATACTGTGTGCAGTCTTGACAAACAGTAACAAACGATACTGCCCCCAGATGTTCATGTGCACTGCAGTTACAAAAACCAATGTGGTTCTTTGTGACTGGAGCCTGTATTGAAGGTGCTGTTTATGACGCATCGACAATAAAAAAATCCACATCATCGATTTTTTGTAGTCGACGTAGTCGATTACGTCAACTAATCGTTGCAACCCTACTGGCGAGCTGTGTGTTCTGCTTGTTGCACTTTTTGTCAATTATTTAAAAGCCTGTACAGTAGCTGTCCCTTTGCCACTTAGCGTGTCTGCCGCTAGCGTTGTGAACGGCGGGGGCTTTAAATGCACGCTAAGGAGATGCGCTCAGATCATCTTCTGGCTTGCTGCAGTTGCTGTTGGCGAGCGCCGTGTTCTGCTTGTCGTTGTTTTAAGAGCTGGGAGCACATGAAGTGTGTCTGGCAAACGCATTCCAACAACTGCTAGGTTAGATGTCCTTGAACTTGTTTTAAATTGTTTGTAAGTAGGGTGTCACAAAAGCCACAAAGAGCCTTAGCAAGGTTTGGGGCAGCCACCCGTATAATTGGTATCCTGGCTGCAAAGTTGTGAATGTTACACAGCACTGATGTGCACAAAACCGAGTCCAAAGCAGAACTGAGGGAATAGGGAAAAGGTGGAGGCTTTTAAAGGGAAAGACAGGAAGTGAGATCAAAGGGGTCGGGCTTATGAAGGTCTTCAGCCATAGGTTCGAGCCTGGACGTGACATCACAGGAGCCAGAGCCAGCAAGGTATTCTTCCATAGGCTCGGTCCCGGAAGTGACGTCAAGAGGGCCAGATGGAATCTCCCGTAAATGGTCTGCAGGAAAGGGAGAAAAACAGTCGGTGCACTCTGCCACATCCCGGTATGACTTGGAACTGCCCTTACTCAAGCCTTTTAGCTGCCTCCCATGCGCATGTGTGTGTCAAGGGCATGACGTGCAAAAGTCACCTTCTCACGGGTTTTGCTTCCTAAGGTTGTAATGTCTAGTCTTACATGTCGTCAAAGTGTCTCTCTGAGATTATTAGGTCTCGATCACTTCACTCAACATCCCACCCCCCGAGACGTGCTACTCTCCTACAACTTTGCGTCTCTCCCGCTCACATTGTGAAGGGGGGGGGGGGTGGAGATGAATGCGCGCTAAGGAGAAGCAAACGGATCAGCTACTGGCCTTGTGTTGCTTCTGCTGAGGTGCATGTTCTGCTTGTCACGCTGCGCATCAATCATTTAAAAGCTTGTACAGCAGCTGTCCTTCTGTCTCACTGCCTTGTCTCACGTGACATTAACACTAGAATTACCAGAGCCTACGAAAAAACTCATAGATCCGGCCTACCTTAAATCCATTCGCACCTCTACGCCAGCGTCTTTTGTCCTCTAAATGTGACGATAAAGACAAGCTGCAAGCAGCCGGCTATTCCATCCCCCCCGCGGAGTTCTCCCAGCTCATGCCTTGATTGATTATCTTGGGAGTGAAGTGGAGTTTTAGAGTGGAAATAATAGATTGTTATTTGGAACACACGCATTTTATGTGTTCCGTTTCTATAGTATTCTGTGTAAACACATTTTTAAAACAGCAATGTTTTTCATATTTTAGTAGTAAATGACAAAATGTAGGCATAAACTATTTAATGTATGAAGCCTGAAGTCCAGAGATCAAGTAAACACTTTCACAAAAGGTTCAAGGAAAAGAAAACAGCTTCCGTGGCGTAGCGGTAAGATTTGCTGACTTGTAATCAAGAGTCCCCGGTTCGATCCCAACTCACTCCTATATTTGCCGTTTTTAGTAGTGAGCTGCTCGTATTGTTAATATTATACAGTACACACATACACTTGGTTTGCGTCTGTAACACACGGTGTGCATTTATAGGACTTGTAAAAGTTACCTTTTTTTTCACTTTTATTCTCTCTAAATCATAATCACGATACATACTACCGCCCCCCCCCCCCAGGGATCAGACGCTGTTAGTGTTTATTTGAAACTGGGAATAACTGGAGATGTGAGTGGTGTTTTGAGACAATGGAACTGGACATTCTCTCATCTGGAGGGATTAAAGCTGGCACACAAACGCTGGCGAATCTGCCTTCTTCGTATCTCACCGTCACTTGATTTTTTTTTTTATTCAGTTTTATTGAGTGTTCCTGCTCACACTGAATTAGTATGCACCTTATAGTCTGTGATGTCAAAAAAAAAACAAAACAGAGACATAGGTATATATGATATTTGGAATTATTCGTTTTATGACCTGTATAGTACATTTCGGAAAACTTTGTGGTACGGATGCAACATTATTCATATTATTCATATTCATTCGCATAACATCTTGCGGTTTGTAATCAGTGACTGTGTGTGTTTTTTTTTTTTTTCCCCCCCGATCTCCCCTGATCTTGCCAGTCCCCACATGTTGCTGTTTGCCATTTCTTTTGTACTCCAGGACATGCAGAGGAAAGAATAGTACAGAGCAGTAACTTATGCAATCATCAGATTCAAATGTTAACAGTTCACACACACGCAAGGATCGTCCTTCCTACATTTACAATGTGTGTACCTGTTACAATGTACACACTTCTCTCTATGCTGTGGTTTCTATTACACACCTGAAAGAAAGAGACAATATATGTGAAAACATCATCGCACTAATGCAATATTATTTGAAAATGAACAGCATCAGATCGGGTGTGAATTTATGCTGGCGCTGTTACTTAGAGTCAGATCAGGAGGGGCGGGGTGCGGTGACACTCAGTTTACTTTCCTGGGGAAAGCAGCTATCTGGAACAGAAGCTTGTCGATGTTGAATCCTCCTTTTCTTTTTCCATCGCCTTTTCTAGTAAGATGCGACGACGAAGTCCCTCTGCAAGCTGAGCCATGAACACTCTTCATTTCTCAGTGGCCCCCGTGCATGCTCTGGTAATTCTAGTGTTAAAGTGTCTCTCGTGGGACATCAAATTGTCTTCTGAGAAGATCACGTCTCGTCTCCCTGCCAAGATTTTTTTTTTTTTTTATAATAGATAACTGAATTATAAATTTTAAATGTCTCAAGTCAGTGCCTTTTCAGTTTTGATACAGTATGCCACATTAGATTGTTGAACAAATAGGGTGTGAATTAAGCAACTCTTAAATATGGGTTACAGAGTGATATCATAGTTTAACACTGACGTGAGTGGGAAAATTAAGTATAAATGCCAACAAGAAACAAAATGATTACAATATAGTAGTCTGCCCCTTCATGTGATCATTTTCCTGTGTAATGTATAAAACTGTAATATGGCTTTCTTATTTAACATTTATGAGTTCCATACTGTGCATCATCTCATTATAGTAAGATTTGAAGTATGATGGTTAAAATTACAATTTTGTAGCATAAGGAATGATGCCAGATTTTTATTCCCCACCATTGAGTGTTGTGCTGATGCTTAAGGGGTTGTGGTGAAGTAACAACAACATTTATTTATATAGGACATTTTCATACAAATGGTGTAGCTCAAAGTGCTTTACAAATGAAGAAGGAAAGCTTTATATGGAACAAAAATAAGATTATCCAATACTAAGTAACAAAGAATAAAGTAAGTTCAGATGGCCAGTAGGACAGAAAAAACAAACAAAAAAAAAAAAACTCCAGATGGGCTTGAGAAAAAAACAAAATCTGCAGGGGTTCCAAAGCCAACAGACTACTCAGCCCCCACTGGGCATTCTACCTAACATAGATGATCTAATTCAGTCCTCATGGTTTTCACGCTTCACATGAAAGAATTTTGATGATGGTAATTTGAATATCTGGGGTACTGCCTTCAATCCATCAATGCAGGGACCACATGGTGCCTTGCCTTGATCAGGTGGTGGTGGTGGAGGCGCAGATCGCCAGTACACATATAGCTTAACAGAGATACACTGAAATGTAGCTATGAGAAAGCCATGTTTAAAATAATGTATTTTTATTAATTTTTTTAAAATTTTCCACCGTATTAGCCTGGCAAATTTATATCAGTTAACTATTCCAGATTTTAGGTGTATAATGGCAGAAGGCTGCCTCACCACTTCTTTGAAGTTTAGCTCTTAGAATTATAAACACACTTATTCGAATATATAAGGTTCCAATTTGAAGTGTAAGGTGACGGGCATTCCAAAATATAGAATGAGGCAAGATTATTTAAGGGTTTGTAAACCATTAGCAGTATTTTTAAGTCAATTCTGAATGGCACAAGTAACCAGTGTAATGATATCAAAACTGGAGAGATGTGCTTAGACTTTCTTTTCCTAATTAAGACTCTGGCAGCTGCATTCTGCACTAGTTGCAACCGATTGATGTCTTTCTTGGGTAGTCCTGAAAGGAGTGTGTTACAGTAATCTAGCTTGTCAACTAAAAACAAAGTTGAACTAATTTTTCAGCATCTTGCAAAGTTGTAAGAGATCTAACTTTTGCTATATTCCTTAAGTGAAAAAGTGCTGTTTTGGTAATCTATGTAATTTAACATACAGGTCAGTCAATAATTACCCCTAAATTCTTTACCTCTGTCTTGACTTGTAAGCCTAATGGATCAAGTTTATTTCTAATACCCTCAACTATATACATTTTTGCCAATCAGTAAGATTTCTGTTTTCTCATTATTTGGTTTGTGAAAATTACTACTCATCCATTCAGAAACACAAGTGCAACATTGGGTTAGTGAACCAAGAAAGTCATCATTAATAAGCATAGTTGTGTGTCATCAGCATACTGTAGCTGTGGTAGCTCGTGTTATGCCTTGAGATAATCAGACCTAATGGAAGCATGTACATCGAGAAGGGCAGTGGACCCAGGATAGATCCTTGTGGAACACCATATAGAATATCATGTGTCTTCGAAGTATAAGTACCACAACTAACAAAGAATTTCCTACCTGTTAAGTAAGACTCAAACCAACTGAAGACCTTACCGGAGAGGCCCACCCACTGACTAAGGCAATTTATAAGAATATTGTGATCAGTGGTATCAGTTGCTGCACTCGGATCTAAAAGGATGAGAACAGATAAATGACCTCTGTCTGCATTAATCTGCAAATCATTTACTGCTTTAACCAGTGCAATTTCTGTACTGTGATTTGTTCTAAACTCTGATTGAAACTTGCAAAAAATAACATGTTTATTCAAGTGATCATTTAGCAGAGTAATGACTGCCTTTTGTAGAATTTTACTTAAAGGCAGGTTAGAAATATGTCTAAACTTGTCAAAAACAGAGGTCGAGGTTATTTTTCTTATTTTTGTATGTTGTGCTACCTGATAGTGTGCTTATCAGGTGGTACTTTGATAAAGCTTGTTTTTATTGGGTCAAGGACGCAGGTGGAAAGTTTCAGTTGGGAGATTATTCTGCATAGATCAGGTAAATCTATCCTGGTGAAACAATTTAATTCACTTAAAATGGAATAATGGGATTTTATTGGATCAGCTATTGGGGGGTATACTATATTATTTCTAATATCATTAATTTTGTGTTTAAAAACTATAGCAAAAGCATCACAAGTTTTACTGGTAGTTTTTTGGAGTCATTCCATTGAGTGACCTGGGTTTAGCAAGCAAGTAGAGAATAAAACTCTTGGATTACCAGCATTATTATTTATAATTTTAGAGAAGTGGAACTGCCTCTACAGACAGACTTTGTTGTTGTATTCCGTTATTTTAGCCTTAATTATTTCATAGTGAACTATCAAATTTAGTTTTTCTCCATTTGTGTTTGTCTCTCCAGCATGTTTTCTTTAAATCAGACACTCTTTGGGTTTTCCATGGTATGATAGTGCTGGGTGGTCTTTTAACTATCTTTACAAGAGCAACTATCAGCAGCAGCTCTCACTTTAGCATTAAAATTTTCCACCTTACTATTTATATTATTATTGCTATTATGGTAAGCACTACAAATTGACTGGTTGTTTAGAATGTTAGCAAACTTTGAAGTTGCATATGTATCAAAATAGCATTTTTTAACAATATGCTTCTCATTAGTTGTAGCTGTCATTATTTCTACATTAAATATGAAAAAATGGTCTGATAAGCCAATATTCACGATCTGCCACACGTCAACTTTTAATCCTTTAGTAAACACTAAATCTAGCATGTAACCCCCCAGTGTGTAGCCTGGCAAACATCAAAAGAGTGCAGGATGTTCATAAATTCCATTTGCTTTCGGGTCACACTGGTTGTCGATATGAAAATTTAAAGTCGCCAACAATCAGGAACCTGTCATGGTTGGTTAATATATTTCACACAAAGTTTGAGAATTCTTCAATGAAGGACGCATTATATTTAGGAGGTCTATACACGGACAATACTAGAGACTGAGAAACTCCTTGAATAACAATGGCATGATACTCAAATGACGTGAACATACCAAAGCCGACATCTTTACGCTCTACCCGGCTCAAGTAAATACATGTTAAGCTTCCACCTTTTTTTTTTTTTTTTTTTTTTTTTTTTTTTTTTTTAACCTTGGTGTACCAAATAAGAAAAGTTATAATTTGGAGGTGCAGATTCTGTTAAAATTGCCACATCATCAGAAGTGAGCCACATTTCACTTCACTGAAAGAGTCAATTTTGTTATCGCTAATAATATCGATGTAAAACATCTTGTTGGGTAACGGTCTAACATTTAATAAGGCCATATTTTTAAGTCTTGGCTGGTGGTAGTAGTAGGTTATGTCATTATTGCCACATTCCATAAACTGGTTGCCTGCATGATTATACAAAATATACATTACCAACATCAGATTGATATAAAAAGTACCTCTTATGCAGTGCAACTTATCTGTTGTGACTTACAGATGTGTACCGTAAGCAGTAAAATAACTGAGTATGGTTTTTAGACATCATCTTGTGGAAATCAGTTGTATCAATTCTTACTTAATAGTCTCTGTATATATTATAAAAAAAAAAAAAAACATCCCAAGAGATGTAACCACGTCCGGGGCCGGAAGCTCCACAAGACAAGAGCTTATGCAAAGAGATCTGGAAAAGTCCTGCCCACATAACCACGCACACGGTTCAATCATTTCTCAGTTGTGTGAATGCTATTGTCAGACACATATTTTGTAGAGAGAAAGAAACGATATTCACTCACAGGCAGTTATACGTTGCCTTGTCATGATGTAATTCCAAACACAGAATCAAAATTCAATGTGATATTGATGAAAAGGAAAAAGAGATCGAATATATGGACATAGGTGATATGACAGAAATGCGCCGCACGAGATGTAGATCTTGTGGCTTAGCAGCAGCAAACCAGCAGCTAATCAAGCAAAGAGGAGGTGTAAAAAAAAAAAAAAAAAACTTTCCCATTGTAGCACTGTTTAAGAGGGGGTGTCAGAGGAGCGACCGCATCTCCTTGGGGTGCGTTCAGCCCCCCTCTTTACAATGCGAGCGGCAGAGACGCGAAGTGGCTGGCTGGTGCGTAGCACAGGCCGGTTTGGCAAGCGAAGCGAGCAGGGGGCAAAGCCCCTTAGTATTTTTAAAAGATACATTAGATAGATAGATGGATATATACTTTATTACTTTATTAATCCCACAGGTAAATTCACAATCTACAGTAATCCCTCACTTATCGCGGAGATAGGTTCCAAGGCCGACCGCGATAACTGAATTTCCGCAAAGTAGGGACACTTTATTTAATTATTTAACGTGTATTTGGACGTTTTTAAACCCTCCCTGTATTGTTTACAACCCACCATTTACTCTATTAAAAACAGGGACAACTGCTAAGCAATATGAAATCGGTAGATAAGTTTACACTTACTGTATAGCGAAGTACACGTAGCAGCTTGTAGGCGGTCATGACGTCGTCAACCTTGTTGCAAAGATTCCTAAAGCAGATTCCATCCAGACTACTGCCTTATCACGTCCACTTGCAACTCGTTTTGCACCCTGGTTAAAGGACACTGCGGCCGTAGATCTTATATGCTTTTCCTCCTTTTTAAATAAAGAGAATCAATGTCCTGCAGCGGTGTAGCTGTTCCCTTCCTTCAACATATCCAAAACTTTTACCTTTTCTGCAATCATTTGCATCTTCTGTTGGTGCTTGGACACGGCCCCTGAAGCATTAGCACGTTAATGATGAATGAGTGAGATGAGACTTCCTGGTTAATGCAACACTCCGTTGCTGAGCCAATCAGCAGCACACAGGAACTTAACTGCGTGCTCTGATTGGGTAGCTTCTCAGCCATCCGCCAATAGCATCTCTTGTATGAAATCAACTGGGCAAACCAACTGAGGAAGCAAGTAAACAGACCCGTTGTCTGCAGAAACCCGCGAAGCAGCGAAAAATCCGCGAAAAGTGAACCGTGAAGTAGCGAGGGATTACTGTACTGGAAAGGCTGCCACTCGCGGCGGCGCCTGAGTGTGAATGATTATGGATTTTCAGTACCATATACCCATGTACAGGTTGGAAATGTCAGCATCCTGCTTTCCATAGCTTCCAATAAGAGATCAACAAACACCTCAATGTATATAGTGATATGTTGGATTGTTGATGAGAGGCTAAGCCTAGACTTTCAAGGATGATAAGTTTACTTACCTATAAACATGTTCCTGAAAGCTTGAATGGACTTCTCAAACTTTCTGCCCAACTTTTAAGGCAGTTTTCCAGAAGAGACAACCTCAAAGTAGGGATTGCATTTATAGTAGGGGGATAAACTTTGACTTGAAAAAGCAGAAACACACCAAATAGGCCTAGATAGGAAGTCTGATCTGGAGACATACTAGAACAATATTTGTGTGTGTGTGAATGTATATTTAATAAAACTTTGCCAGATACACTTATGAAATGTTCTAAAACCAAGGTAAAAACTTCTACCATTTAATACTGATCTTCTGCACTTTAGTTTGCCCTGTTTATTAACTGTATAAACTGTCTCAGTGCATTAACAAAGTAACAAAAATTACAAAATTTGAGTTAACAGTACCTATGAATTCCTGCAGTGGAATAAGGGTTTGTAAAATGGAAAATAACTTAATGAACATTGATATCTACCTTTATGGGCATTCAATCCAAATGTATTTAATTTAATTTAATAATGTTTAATATTGGTTCAAAACATTGTTCTCTTAGGTAGTTTCTAAAACCTAAATACACTTTGAGCCTTATTCACTTAAAATGTCTGTAATCACTTGTGTTTCTTGTAGGTGGAGATGAATGCTTGGATTCAGTCTGTTTCAACAGCCATTTCAGCTGCAGGGAGTGCACGGGAGAGTTGTGGCGAGAGATCTCCTGGAGCCCCCAAGGGCTTGAGCCGTGCCATGACTATGCCTCCTATATCGCCAAGCAGTGCAGAAGGCGGAGGCGTTGTAATGAGGAATAAAGAAGGCAAAGAAAGAGACAGAGAAAAAAGGTTCAGCTTCTTCAGCAAAAAGAAATGAGCGCCTAAATAGCAAGCAATTATTATATAACTTCTTTTGTTTTTTCTCTTTAATTCCCTGTGGATATTTGGGCTGAATTTAATTTTTGAGAACATTTACGTTAATGTGACTCTGAAGGACATTGTGTTTTTCATTTTTGTTATTGCTTTTATTTTTTTATTTTTTGAAAATATTTTAAACAAATATTTAAGTATATTATGAAAAAAGAAGAGGATGGTAAAGAAGATGTGGAGATAAACTGATCACATTCAATTCTATATGCTTAAGGCAAAAAAAAAAAAAAATGAGGAAAAAAAAAGTGATGCAAAGCCGTTGTGTAATTTTTATGAAGTATTTACACTGGCATCCAGGCATCACTCACTACAATAACAATTGGAACCAAGAAATGCAGTTTGAAAACATGATGTTTTAAGAAATGCTTTATATATATTAAAATATATATATAATATAAAAATATGGAAGAGGAGGATATTTTATGAGTATTAACAACAGTTAAGAACTGCAGTGTTGCAGCTGTGCATGTTTAGTTTGCATTTCTATTCTTGGGTAAAAGAGAAGGTAACACTCACAGGTTTTATTTAAGATTTTTTTCTTTCATGCATTTTTTTTTCTTCTTTAGCCTTTTATCCTTATTGGGAATACATTTGTTGTGGAACACTAGTATGAAAAGTTAATATAAGGCGTGAAGGGGTTAATTTTTGTAGGATGCAGCTGGCAGTGGTAAGGTAGTGTTATCCACACACACTATATAATATAATATAATATATATAGTGTGTGTGTGTTTAAATGTATATCTCTATGTGGAGATATAGCATATACAAAATATATATATATATGAAATATTAAAAAAATATCTCCTGCATTTATGGAAGGTAACTAACCTTGACATGCAATGGAGAACATTGCCTATAAATATTTCAGATATGCAGGATAAAAGTATGCCCTACAAAAATTTGTTGAAAGAATGTTTTTCTTTTTATAAATTCATTAATGGTAATTTTTTTTTTTTTTTTTAAGCCAGAGTAAGAGTAAAAATGCACAAAAGGCACAGTGGGCAGGCAAGCCACAATGGTATTTCACTAGCTGTTCTATTCCTCCTTGGAGCTAAGCATCAGGGAAGTCTCATAACTGACTACATCATATGCGGCTCCACACACACACACACACAACACATCAACTGAGCAGCCCGGACCCTGCTTATTCATGTCCAGGGTAAAGACTTGACACATTGATGTTTGTGTAAAGTCTTCCACAATGGGATTAACCTGCACATTAAAAGTCAACATCCAATAGATAATTAAAATGCCATATTGTGAAACTGCTAACCATTGTGCTGTGCTTTTTATGTGAAACTGGACCTGCCATGTCAAGTATGATCATTGCATGCTGGCAAAGCAAGCCCATGTTAAATACTGGAGTTGTGGTTATCAGGATTCAGTTTACAATGGAGTCTACAATATTGTGACTTTGGGTTTGATAAGTGTGGGATGGTTTGTGGTGTTGGAAAAAGAATGAGGCAAATACTTACTTCATTGTCCTTTATCAGTGAATGGAAATAGTTTTGTTCCTCTGCTGATTTCCAGATGCTTTGTCATGCCTGGTATAGTCTCCAACTTGAATTCTTTTTATAAATAAAGTGCTAAATATCAAGAATATCCGCCTCATGTTGGCTATTTGCTTGAGGTCTCTTAATAAACTAGCATTACATTGACATTTTTGCAAATAAACCAAAAAAACCTTTTTTTCTTGTTTCATTCTCAGCACCTTCCTTCTTCCTACAGATGGGGGTGTTATGCAGAGTGGATGAATTTTGGACTAGCCTTCTGTTCTAATTGGTTATTAATAAACTGCTCAAAAAATTAAAGGAACACTTTGAAAACACATCAGATCTCAACAGGAAAAAAATATTATGCTGGATATCTATGCTGATCTGGACTGGCTAATGTGTTAGGAACGGAAGGATGCCACATGTTTGATGGAAATGAAAATTATCAGCCTACAAAGAGCTGAATTCAAAGACACCCCAAAAATCAAAGTGAAAAAATGTTTCAGCAGGCTAGTTCATTTTGCCAAAATTTCATTGCAGCAACTCACAATCGTAGTCAGTAATTTGTATGGCCCCCATGTGCCTGAATGCATACCTAACAATGTCGGGGAATGCTCCTAATGAGACAACAGATGGTGTCTTGGGGGATCTCCTCCCAGATCTGGACCAGGGCATCACTGAGCTCCTGGACAGTCTGAGGTGCAACCTGGTGGCATCAGAAGGACCTAAACATAATGTTCCAGAGGTGTGTTCTATTGGATTTAGGTCAGGCGAGCATGGGGGCCAATCAGTGGTATCAATTCCTTCATCCTCAAGGAACTGCCTGCATATTTTCGCCACATGAGGCCGGGCATTTTCATGCACCAGGAAGAACCCAGGACCCACTGCACCAGCATAGGGTCTGGCAATTAGTCCAAGGATTTAATCCCAATATGTAATGGCAGTAAAGGTGCCATTGTCTAGCCAGCAGAGGTCTGTGCGTCCCTCCATGGATATGCCTCCCCAGACCATCACTGACCCACCACCAAACCAGTCATGCTGAACGATGTTACAGGCAACATAACATTCTCCACGGCTTCTCCAGACCCTTTCACATGTGCTCAGGGTGAACCTGCTCTCATCTGTGAAAAGCACAGGACACCAGTGGTGGACCTGCCAATTCTGGTATTCTATGTCAAATGCCAGTGAAGCTCCATGCTGCCGGGCAGTGAGCACAGGGCCCACTAGAGGATGTCGGGCCCTCATGCCACCTTCATGAAGTCTGTTTCTGATTGTTTCATCAGAGACATAGGGGTTGCCTCATTGTTGCCCCTCTAGTGCACCTGTTGTTAATCAGTTTCAGCTGCTTTGGTGTTAATGAAATTAACAACTCCCTCTGCTACTCAACTTACCAGATCAATAGCCCAGAGGTTTAATTGACTTGATGCTATACTCTGATTAAAAAGTGTTCAATTTTTTTGAGCAGTTTATATTTTGTAGCTTAGCTATTTATTTGCACTGTATATGGAATCTTTGGTGTTTTTTAAGGTAGACTACCAGATTAAATCAAGAAGTTAATACTTTACATACATGTTAATAAATGGCATCCTTTTGTTTTTGGACCAAAACTTATCAAAACTAAACAGAGAAGTATTGATAAAGCTATGTTATACTACAGACCAATAAAATGAATTAACCTCCTTGTAATTTTACCATAATTCCTGGCTGCTGATAATCTAAAAGTGCTGTTATACATTTCATAATAGAAATAATGAGAACAGTAATCTTCTGGTTGATCAAAGTAAGAGATAATTTAGCCTTTTTTCCCTTTGCTGGCTTGATATGGAAGTAGTAATTAAACAATTATTGGACTCGTAGATCTTGAAAGCTGCACCCTGAATTTCTGTTTAAAAAATAAAGTCCTTTCACTAATTCAAAGAAATCCTTCACAAAAATCATGTTCTGTGATATTTGTACTTTAAAAGCACTGAAGCTTAAATTGTTTTTAATATGACATTGCTTTATGTTGGGGGTAAAATGGAAATTTGATGTAGTGATAAATGTTCCATCCCTGTATTTTTATAATTTGTAGAGCCAACTTTTGCTGCAGACTCAGTATTACATTTTTTGAGGCAGGTTTGTTCTCAAGTAATACAGGATGAGTATCCCTAATCTGAAACCCCTGGGACCAGAAGGATTTTGGATTATTTGTATATACTTAAAGGAATCTTGGGGATGCCGTTGGTCAAGTAGGGAAATGCTACCAATCCAACTAAATGATAATCTTGCGCATATAATTCATATCATCAAGCCCTTGCTATATAATGTACATTGATGTGACAAACATAAAATCTCAAAATTGAAGAATACTAGGAGGCTTCGCTCGCCAGCCTCCATGTTTGGTTTTCCGTATACACACTTTTTAAGATTTTTTTTTTCTTTGAATTGTTGCTATTTCATTAGTTTCACTTTTATTTCAGAACTTCTGTAAAAACAATATTTGTAAATCTTGCGAGTCCCAATATGCTGAATCTTTTTAATGAGGTCAGGATAGGTTTCTTTGTTTGGAATTTCAGCACAGACAAAACGATCTATATCATCAGCAGTTAATAATTTTTTTTTTTTTACAAAGTAACAAAGTAAGTAGAGTTCTGCATTGGACTCCTGTCTGTAAAGTCGTGCTATTTTCCTCTCACAGTTCCAAAAGTACATGGAGTTACCAAGGTGATACCCCAGCTTTTGTCTAGGTTTTTGTACAAGGGCTAGACAGAACGTTTTTGACTCCTGGGGTAAATTTACCTTTTTAAATAAGCAGATAGATAAATATATATACATGAACGAAGTAACCAATAAATGCATGTGCGGTAAACTCTTTTTTTTGAAATTCTCAAGATTCTTTATTTGTCACATGCATAGTTATACAGGACAACACGCAGTGAAATGTATCCTGATCCGCTTTTCAAAAACTGTGCAAAATTAGAAGAATATCAGTTAGATTAACAAAAAGTCATAGATTGAAAGATAACAGTATAGTAGAACATAATAAATAAGTACAATTATGTGAATAAAGTAGAATTAAGTGTTAAGGTGCAATAGTGTAGTAATTATTGTGCAAAACCAAAGTTAGACTGGTGCATAGTTAAATGAGGCAGTTTGTTTGCGCTACTGCGATCTTTACTTTCTTTTTTTATATTTTCTAATTTTCCTACTTTCATATCCTTTAACTTTCTCCACATGTGTGTAGCGCTTTTTTTTTTTTTTCTTTTTCTAATTTCACTGGTTTCATAATCTCTAACCTGCTCTGCATGTGTTTAGCGCCAACGTTTGTAAACGTCTTTATGAAGTTCTGCTTTCTTTTACTCATTGTCTTTTAATTCTGAGCCGGATTGGACGTGCTTTTTTTTTCAATTCCACTTGTTCCGGGCTGATAATTACTTTCCTTATTTTCTGAATTTGCACCTCGATTATTCTTTTTTGCTATTTTTTCTGTCCAACGCATTTGAGTCTCTTTTCTCCGCGCTGCTTTCTTCTTCACTTAGATGTCGACATTTAATTTATAACGTACTGTCCTTATACGCTTTATATGCGCTGAGAGCCCTGGATCTGTGTGTGCTCAAATCCTTCACAAGACTGAATGTTTTGCTGCCTATTGTCCTATTTGATAGATTGTAAGTAGGGCGTGTCTTTGGTCTTGCGGGTCTTTAAAATGTCTTACGAGAAGATCACGTATCGTAGACTTGCTTTTTGCTTTCCAGGACAGGATTTCTTTTTATAATAGATATATAATGTATAAACTGTATTTTAGTTCCTCTTTAAGATGGTCAATGCTGCGTATTTGCATTTTAGACCTTTTTTTATTATAATTTTATATCAGCTATCTCTTTTCACTTCTCAGGGAACTGGCTGACATTTCAGGAATATCTCTGCCAATCTTCACTCGATTATGCCCACTGTGCTTGAAGTCCGTAAAAGATCAACCAGGCCCAACATTTGTTTTTTATATGCTATTGGTGTATACACATAAAACACGACACTTTGTTGCCAACATAAAATGTCAATTTGCAGCAGTCTCCTGCTTTACTAATGCAATTGGAGCAATTTACTGAACTCTTGTTGCAATAAGGGCACCCACTGAGAATGAAGCTGTTTTAATGGTCTGCCGTTTTAAAGGAGCTGCGCAGGTATTACTGTGTCGCTTCATGGGAAACGAAGCTCATCGACTGTGCTTCATCGCTTAGTGGCAGTTGATGCTTCACAGGGTACAGACCCTCCAGTCCCTTGATTGTCAATTGTGTTATTTCCTCACTGCGCTCGATGCTTCACTCAGGATTCGCATTGTGCTCTCAAGAGTAAATCTGTTTTGAATCCACATATGTTATTCACGTACACTTTTTGTGCATTCTTATTTTCATGCTCAAATCCAAGCAAACTTTTATGAGAGAGTGGAATTTTCCTCTTGTGCTTACGCTCAAAGTTTGCAATTTGGAGCATTTTGTATTAGGGACGCTCACCTTGTGTTGGTCCATTCGTCCAGGTAAATTTGCTCCATGTTCATGTTAGTTGTATGACACTTGTTCACCACAATTTTCAAGTAGTGCACAGGATCTCAGTTGGATAAGAGTTACTTCTTTGACTCGGCTATTCTAGGTCTTGGACCTTTTCATCTTTAAGCAACACCAGAGTTACAGTGGACCTGTTGAAAGTGGAGCTTTAACCCAAGCTTCTATTTTTTAACCAGACAGTTTTAATTGTAGTTTTTGCTTGTACTTAACACCATTTATTCATTATTCTTTTTTAACTAGCTGTCTAACCCTGACTTTGAAAAGCAGCTCAACAGCTTAATGTTCCCCCTAATACATTTTTTAGACATGGGAAGTGTTGCATTTGCACCGTACATATCTCTTTGAAGTCTAGCCTAAAAAGCTCCATCTTGCTTTTTTTCTGACAATAACACTGTCACTGTCATGCTTTTTGACAAACTCTGGACATGCTTTCACATTGTTCTTTTTGAGTAATGGTTTCTATTGCACCTCTCTGCTATACAGGCCAGTGTTCTGCAGAGCTGTTTTTATATGTGCCTTAAGTCCATTCTCAGTTAACTCTATGGCTCCTGGTGATTGTTGGCCTCACTTTGACTTGATTGTACAGAGATGACCTTTTCTAGATACCATCGGAGTGGTTTCAAGTAGCTTCTGTTTTCTGATAATAGTTTGAAGGTTTCAAGAGTACCAACCGGGATACAATCATATGGATTTTGTTTTGTATGGTTGTCCTAATGCATATATCTGTATTTTTATCTGACTTTATTGGAGTGCTCTTTAGTCTTCTTTCTTACAGATGTCCTTCAGATTCATAATCTGAATAATGAGTCCTTTATTGGTGAGACTTTCATCCCAGACATGTACCAGTTCTTTCAATGATTCATCCAATTACACTTTTCTTGGAAACCAAAATCAATGGTAGAATCCCCAAACAACAGCGTCTATAGTGGCTGTCTGGATTCAAATTCAAAACAAAGGAAACCTTACTTAATTTTACACAGCTTTCCAACTGAAGCGGAAGAAGAAGAGAATGGATCCAGCCCATCCAAAGAGATGAACGACCAAATTTGGTTATACATTTTGACAGCATGTTTGTTTCTAACCAGCACTTCAAATCTGATTACCTGAAGTTTATGTGCTGTTCTAATGATTGATGCAGAGCTGAATAGAACTGCTTTGATGTCCTACTGGCTTGGAAATTGGCTTTTGAAAATGGCAACGCTCATCTTTGGAGTTATTGTGAAAATCTGCACTGATGGAAAATGGCTTACTGGGTACCATCTCAATGTAGTACAACTGTATGGCAGCATTGATCACTATGCCAAACTCATGAGAGCTGTAATGTTATTATTTTGTGACTGGAAATGTCAGCTAAGATTAAAATTACATCTGGTGCTGTATGGGAAGAACTTAATTCATATATGTAAAAACATGAAAAACCTTTAGAAAACAAAGCTATGTGGTCACTAGTTAAACATAATTCAAATATTGTTATTTTATACGATTACAGCTAAGTTTTCCTGTATTAACCTCTGTCAAAGTAGAGCTAGCTAATGTTAAATAGAAAATAAAATGGGTTAGCTGAAGCAGTTAGCATACTGGTATAAAGTTGATCATTTTAAAGGAGTTCTTCCATGGAAAATATAGTCTGTGTTCACTTTTGATGCTTTTGCTTTGTAGATGTTTTTCAAATATGTCTTACATCTCTAAAATCAATTTTTGGATGTGAACTGAGAAAGGTAGAAAAATGTGATCCATTGCTGTCCAGCTGGAAGAAGGTTGTATCACTTCTGAATTTTGTAAAACGGACCAAATGTAATGCAGTGTGTCCTTGTTGGGCAGAGCTTCTGCAAAAACCAAGTACATGTGCAAACTGCATATTTGCATTTTTACTTGTAAGATTTTTTTCATAGCATAAAATGTAACATTAAAGAAAAATTACTTGTAGTTTCATTGCTTGTAAATGAAAATCCCAGAGATCAAAATTCTAGTCTAGGAATTATTGAATGAAATTAGAGAACTGATCCTAGGTATAAATATTTTTGCAAGTCTCTGTACACTTAATCCATGAAAGTACCAGCATGACTCCTTTTGCAATTTTTAAGACAGCCAGTTGTTGGAGAAATGAGGCTAAATCCTTGTCAGTTACTACTTTAAAAAAAACAAAAACCAAAACAAACAAAAAAACAACTCAGTTTTAAGGTTTAACAAAGCTGAAATGACCACATCTTACAAAGGGACTTTTAGAAGCTAATAGGGCATTTACACTAGCTCCATAAAGTCCTCTTCTGGCAAAAGAAGCAATGGTGCACAATTAGAAGTACTTTAAAAAGTATACCTAATGTGTTCAGCTTCACTGCTTTCCATGGGTTTGCATTGCTGAAAAGACTTGTCTTTGGAGGTGCTCCTTGAAGATTTTACTTTTCAGCTGAGCTCTTGATCATTTACTTATACTATGAACGCTTTTGTTTCATGTGTAAAATGTAAAATTGAACAACTAGTCCGGAGATTTATGGATAGTGTCACTTGTGGGCATTTCTGATGGTAAGAAATAACAAAGTCTGAATTTATGATAACTAGTATGGAATACATATTTAAATGACATTTTTATTCTGTGAATGCCAGTAGAAACTTGGAGCTTTCAGACTTTAAATTAGAGTTAGTTATATTTTTTTACTCCTGTTTTCAGAAACACAAGTTTCTCTTGATCAAATCAAGCTCAGATGCCAGAAATGGATCTTTTTTCAATATTGCCATTAACATGCAGTCTTACTCCATTTGGGGTTCACATCTTTACAGATGGTGCATATTGTTTAATGCTCTGTGCAACCCAAAAGTAATTTTTTTTAGCTTAAAAAAAATGTGAGGCATCAATAATCAATGAGAAAAAGTTAAGGGAGACATCTAATTTTTTAAAATTTTTTGTTTTATGAAGTGCAAGGCTGATTTTATCATATTTAACTGCTCTTCATTATACTTCCAGCAGGTGGTGGTCTGAACTCAACTACTTCATGGCATTTTAATTTGAAACAATTTCTAGCTAATGTGGACCGCTTCTGACAAATGAATATTTCATCCAAACTAGAGTATTTAAGGATAAATAAATGGTTCTTTCATCAAGATATTTAATTTGCTAAAATTATACATACTTTTATATTTTGTTTGCTGGTAGGTTTATTTAGATTATTTTATAGCTTGATTTACATTTAAATTTCTCGGTCTCAGTGCTCTGCTGACCTTAGACTATAGTAGACATCCAGTGGAAATTTTAAAAATTATTTTTTGTCGTTGAAAATTCCTAAGTTTGTTTCTAATGATGGATCATCCTCAACTAGGGCTGTCCATCCTATATTACAATCACCCCTTTATATTTTACAAGGCTTTTAGCATAAAATGTAAAACCAACGCAGTCCCTGTTCATGTTGTGCAGTGGTCAGCCATTTTTAATACGGGGTTGAAAGACTTCATGTGCTAGTACATGCTGGGGCGTTGAGGGAAAAGTGATGTGATCAGGATGACTGTAAAAATATGCAAGTCGATATACTCTATGTGTTTTAAGTGAATGTGTGTGCAGGTAAATCAATTCTTAATGAGTTTTACATTCATTAAATGTAATGGTGGTTTTAACTAATGTAATGATGGAGTGACCATGTCAAATATTATACATTATACTGTAAGCTGTGCATGCTGTAACCCCTAGAGAAATTCTTTACACCTGTGTTGCTTGTCGGTAATGTTCAGTTGAATTCAATATAGTGATCATCACACAGTAGACACATGTATCATGGTCAGAAAAATCAATGTTTCGGGTCTTTTGTGGAAGAAATGCACATCGTGTCCCTCGGAGCAATTGTCACCAGCACAGGTCCAGAAGTCGGCATCTGTGATGGTGCCCTGGTCACTTCTTTGAAGGCACCACTGATGCCATGAAGTTCATACAGAATTTGTAGTAACATGTGCTGCCTTCATGTTGACATCTCTTCCGTGAATGCTTGTGCATATTTCCTCAAGATCAAGCAAAACCACATTCTGCACACATTACAAAGGCATGTCTTTGTAGAAGAGGATGCGGGTGCTTGACTGGCCTGCCTGCAGTCCTGACCTGTCTCCAACTGAGAATATGTGGCACATTTTGAAATACAAAATGTGACATTGAAGGTCTCATACTATTGCACACCTTAAGGCTTATGTGCAAGAAGAATAGGGCAAATTTACACCTGAAGCACTAGATAAATTGGTGTCTTCAGTCCCTAAATGTTGAAATGTTTTGAAGAAAGGCATCCTAACAAAGTGGGGAATTTCTCACTGTCCGAACTTTTTTGGATTATGTTGCAACTATCAGAATCAATAAGTGTTTATTTTGGAAAGAGTAAAATTCATTAGTTGTAACATCAAATAATGGGCTGTTATATTGTTTTTAGGTCAAAGTTTTCAGGTCATTTACTTTTATTTACTAATTTCTGCTTTCTGTTTTTATTTGTGTTTTCTGAGTTCGGGTTGTAACATCAAGCTGAGATTCAAAGGTCCCTGACATACAACTGTCTCCCACCCTAAATTTAGTCCATGTGTCTATGGTTCTTTGCATGAAGAAACATTTTCTAAAGTTAGTGTGACATTTTTCCTTATCAATTGTTCAACTCTGTCCCTGTGCTCCTGTTGAACTCAATTGTACTAATTCACTACATAACTGCAATCTTGTCACCTCTTAATCTCTGTTAGCTGTGTTGATTATTTCATTTCATTTTGATTTTCACAGTGTTAACTTCTTTTTCAGTATTTTCAGGTTCACTCTGGCTTCATACAGGCTAGGCTTGTCTCTCTGTTCCATGTGCTTGCAGTGCTTGAATGCTAATACTTAATTCTAGCATGAGCTACAATGAAGTTTTGCAAATAAAAAAAAGAGATGAAAAAAAAGTCTATTTTTTGAAAAGGGCTGCAGGTTAGACTTCCCCCTTGTCCTTATCATGCAGTTTATCAGTATTTGGTAACTAAACTGACTTTGCTGTGCAAAAGTTTCAGAAAAACTATAGTGGTCCAGTAAAATCTGTTTTTCTGTAATATGTTTTTTATGCATGTAGTCCCCAGGATTTTAAGTACACTTATATGGATTAAACCTTTCATTTTACATTTGAAGCATACCAGTCTCCATTATTAGTTAATGGCACCTTTATAATATAAAGGGTTATCTGACAGTCATTTTATTTACATGTGCATGCAAAACCTGCGATAAGGCGAGTATACTATTAAGGCAGAAACCTGCTTTCTTAAAAAAAAAAAACACACACACACACACATAACCCTGTTTATATGCACGAGTTCTAAAACACTCCAATGTCATAGAAATGCACTAACGAAAAGATTAAACATCAACACCACTGTGAATCTGAAAACAAGTATGGAGCCTGTGTTTCCCGAGATTATGCTGCTGAGCTTAACACTAAACGTTCTGCTCATCAACTTAACTTTATCAACCTTTGATATATTGTGACCGTTATTTCAACAAGGAGAGAGAACAATTTTATCACTCAAGCATTTGCTACAGGAAGTTTATCTTTGGACACTTCCACTGTTTTTCTACCCATGGCTTCTGAATGTGTGTGTGAAACATAGACATGAACATTCTAATAAAGTGCAAGAGACATGTGCAGAATACAAAATCTTTAAGTGTAACCTGGTTAATGGTTTACATGGCCACATAACAGAGTTACGCGCAGAGAAATCTGTGTTAACATGGCCTATCAAAGAACAATATCTTGGTTTTTCAAACCAGAATAAGGCTATATGTGGGTTTTTGTGAATAAATGGGGCATTAAAGCTTATGTAAACACACTCAAGGAATTGCAGAGAGTGATAGAGTAGATGATGTGGAAAGTTACACTACATAGTACTGTAACTGAGTATTCTTTATCTTAGTGTGGCCTCAAGGATGTTTAAATGTTATTTTAATTGTGGAAAAAGATTTCACAGATAATGATCTGACTGAAGAGTTTTGCTTATCAGGTATGATCAATTGACGCATTGTATTATCGTGATCTTTCCCTTTACTTACCCTTTACCTATTTTCTTCAGTGTTAAGTGTACTCATTAGGTTAGTTACCAGGTTGGTCTAGTGTCACACCTTAAGAATAACACACACACATAGACACATATACACGGATCCTAACAACAATAGCACCCTGTGATTGAAGCATGCACAACTGGTTAATTTCTAGCACTAATAACCACACAAGTGCCTTATGAATAACACACAACTTGTTCTAGAGACTTACTTATTATTGGCACAAACAAAATTTGATGTTTTAAATATATCTCAGACCTAAATATTAGTTTGGTCTCTATGAATATATTTAAACATAACCAAGGATGTTGAGCCTTTGTATGGGCTATTTATCAAACAAGAATGCCTTACTTTACGTACTGTTCCGTACTATTGGATGGAGCCCTCATCCTCTGCCTTAATAAACCTTGAAAATCAAAGCATATGGTAAACTTCTGACCATGTTCCAGGTACTCCTAATATATACCTTATTACCTCAAACACTCTAAATATGAAGACAAAGTATAGAAAATTAAAAGCAAAGTGGTATTTATTTATTACATGAATAATAATACCAAATAGAACAAAGAGTAATAGAAAATAAGATTGATTGGTAAATTCTAGATATATATATATATATATATATATATATATATATATATATATATATATATATATATATAAAAGACTTGTTGGAAAAGTTTATGGAAATTAAAAGATGTCAACGATGAATGTCCCAGGGCGGCATTGATTTATCAATTGATATTCTTGAAATGCTTAAGCTGGCAATCAGATGAAAATGATCACACATTTCTGATGTTTTCTTGTCCCAAGCTGTAAACTGGTTTGGCAGTTTATAGTCCCCCTTCAGTTCGCTGGTTTTAAAGTAATCAGATACTGTTTGAAGCATCGGCGTGTCTTCCCTTCCCAAGCTGTAAACTAATTTAGTCCTAAGAGCAACAGATGTTACTGTGCTTTGATTACTAGTACAGTTCAGGAAGACAAGATGCTTGATGTTAAAACTGCCCATGCAAGTGTCCTGTATTTAAATTCATCTTGTCTTGTTTGGCTTGAGAAAAATATAATGGAAACACAGACATACAATTGCAGATTTTGCATACCAGAACACACATTTTTGCCTGCAGACACTGAATTTAGTATTAACTTCAGTTAAATGAAAAACCAAACAATATAATATACTGCAGAATCGAATATCCAAATATTGTTGTATTGGTATATCATATCCCAGATATCCTAGTATTGTATTGTTGACATTTCCCTGCCACTTGATCTCCCTTGTAATTACTTAAGGATCATTGTGCCTGCAATTCAAAGTCTCACTGTTACTAAATTGGTGGAATTATGCAATTTTTTTTTTTTAAATAAACAATTGTGAATGAAACCAGTGATTACCTCCATTTTTAACTCTGAAAGATGAACAAAGAATGCAATTTAATACATCGGAATGTTTTTCAGAAATCTTTAGAAGAAGTTAACAAAATGGGAAGAAGTCTATTTTTCTGTTCATGGCCTTACCTCATGCTTCATACTCAATTTTTGCATGGATTACTAAAGGCCATGAAGCTTACCAACAAGGACTTCGATAGCTAGGCCTTATCAGTCCTGTATTGCTGACTGTGTATCACATGGAGTGATGGGCATTAAGAGTAGTCACTTTACTGATTCAGGTCTTTCGAAAATGACCTGTCACTAAATTTAGCACTAGGGCCTCTTTTAGTGGGGTAGAGCAGCAACAAACTTGAAAAAATCGTAAATCATAGGTGCAATGGTAAATTTTTCATTTTATTGTTGTTCTCATGAGTTCCATTTCTGCGTTGCTAGACTACAAATCGGAGAACTTGCGTACGACAGGATGTGAGGTACCGTGGAAAAGTGCGTGGCTTTACGGCAAGTGTAAGTTTTGTACATTGCGATTTGAACATGGAAACGTTCTTACGCAACATTTCTGTGCATACGCACCGTTTATACATGAGGCCCCAGGAGATGAAGTTTTGAGTCAACACACTTTCTACAGCACCAGAGAAAAAAGTCCTTAGGATCATTGGAGAGACCCAAAACTTCCTCAACTGTCTCAAATGGTAAAGACCCTGCCTCACCTTTTTGGGCTGGGCTTGAATATGCTCAGTCTATGTCAAATCCTTGGTGATGTGAATGCCCAGATTAGAAGTTGCTCACCCTCTCCCTTGCAGTCCCGTTGATGTTGGAGTACATGTCCCCCGCTGTCTCCTACTGAAGTTGACCACCAGCTCCTTGGTTTTACTTACTTTCCAGCTCATCTTCAGAACTGTGATTTAGCACACTTCAATAGAAATTCAGTGAGTATCCCTGTCCAAAACTTGAATATGCAAGGTACTGTGCTTCTCAAAGGTGTGAAAAGCTCCACTCCTGGCACAGCCTGCCAGACTTTCTCAATAGTACTGAAGACATGAAGTAAGTGATGGTGAGCCTCGGGCGTGTGTCCAGGTCTGGCACATTTTATTTTTCTGCTCTTTGATTACTGCATGACCCTGTCTGCTGACAGCTTCACTATGACTGGGCTGAGACCAGCTAGTGTTGTTAAGATAAAGTATTCAGGAAGGTGACCCCAACTAACCTTTAACTGGGTAACTCCTCAATGGTGGCAGTGCGTCTCACTCTCTTGGAGGTCGTATGCACAATTATCTTGCACACTAAGAGTTCCCAGACATTGATGATGTTGTGTACATACAGTGCAATCAAAGTTTTCAGAGCCCTTCTCTTTCTGCACAATTTATTGTGTTGTAGATTTCATTTTAAATGAATACATTTTCCACTTTGCCTATCAATGTCCACACAATAACCCATAATGAAAAATTGAAAACATGTTCGCAGGAAGATTTGCAAATTCAAAAACTGAAAATCATGTAGGTATTCTGACCCTTAATTCAGTACTTTGTAAAGGTCCCAGTTGACAGCAGTTTCAGCTTTACATCTTCTTGGGTATGTCTCTACAAGCTTCGGCAGTTTCTCCCATTCATTCTGGCAGATCCTCTCCAGCTCCATTAGATGGGACGGGAAGCATCTGTAAACAGCCATCTTCAGGTCTTTCTAGAGATGTTCTGTGGGGTTTAAGTCTGGGTCACTCAAAGACATTCAGAGACTTGTCCTGAAGCCACTGCAGTGTTGTTTTGGCTGTATGCTTTGGGTCATTACCATTCTGAAAGGTGAGCCATTGCCCCACTGTGAGGTTGTGAGCACTCTGGAGCATCTCTGTATGCGACTGTATTCATCCTTCACTCAACTCTGACCAGTCTTCCTGTCCCTAACACTAACAGCATAATGCTACCACCACGATGCATCATTGTTGGGATGGTATTGGGCAAGTGATTAGCAGTGCCTGGTTTTCACCAGACATAATGCTTGGAATTCTGTCCAAAGGGTTCAGTTTTGTCTCATCAGAACAGAGAATCTTTCTTCACGTTCTCAAGAGTCTTTTAAATACCTTCTGCCAAAAGAATAGACAGGAACCATAAAAAGGTTTTGGGACAACCACCTGTATAATATTTCCTGGCTGCAAAACTGGTTAAATGGTTTACAGTTGTGTACAAGTTTGAGGCAAAGATGACCGCTTTAAGGGATGGCAGAGAAAGTGACATCAGTAAGGACAATTGGGATTTCCCTTAACTGGTCTGGAGTGGAAAGAGAGAGAGGAGTGGTGCACCTCACTACCTGCTGCTCTGGTGTAGAATTACCCTCCTTCAAGCCCTTTACCTGCCTCCCCTGCGTACATGCGTGACGCTTCATATGCCTTTTACTCAAGAGTGTCTTCTGTCCACCCACTCTAACACAAACACTTGATTGATTGGAGTGCCACTGAGATGGTTATCCTAACATGTTCTTCAAATCTCAGCAGACGGCTTCTGAAACTCTATTAGATTATCCATTGGGTTCTTGGTCACTTCACTGACCAAGACCCTTCTTGCCTGGATGGCCATCTCTAGGAAGTTCCAAACTTCTTCCATTTCACAATTATTCAGGCTCCTGTGCTCCTGGGATCACTAAACGCTTTAGAAATGGTTTTATCCCCTTGTTCTGTTTTATGCCTCACCACAATTTGATTGCTGAGGTCTGCAGAGTTCCTTGGACTTCATGGCTCAGTTGCTGTCCCAACAGTCACCCCCCTCCCCCTGGCCTGCGCATCTCTGCCACTCGCAGAAACCCCCTCTTAAATGGTGATACAATGGGAAACAAATAGTTTTTTATTTTATTTTATATATAACCTCCTCTTTGCTCGATCAGCTGCTGGATTGCTGCTGCTGCTGTGCCATGTGATATGCATCTTGTGCAGATGCATATCAGCAGCTGTCCTTTTGTCTCACTTCCCTGTCTCTCTTCTCCCCCAGACCTCCTCTGCTCCTGTTGGGGGTCCCGCTCCCGAGGTGCACCCCTATGAAGAGGAAGATTTTCTATTCTTTTAACTGAGAGACAGAACTGTCCCCTCCGACTACAGACAGAGCTTGATTCACTCCTGAAAGAGACTTATGTTAGTTTGAAGTGTTTGAATAACGTTTCTGTCTCTAAAATCTCCTGTGTATCTGTCTGTGCAACTCTGTGACCGAAGCGTGACAGCGTATGTGGATTTCAATTTCATCAAACAACAAATCTTTTAATTCTCACGGATACGCCTCTTCATTGGGAAGAAACACTACTTTTCCCTGATGGCAACATGAATTAGACTATCTACAAGTCTCTCTTCGATCTCTTTTCGCTGTTCCATTATTTCACCGAGTAATAATTTCCGTTTGTTTGCGCTAATGTGATCTTTACTATCATTTTTTTGATCCTTTTGAATTTTCCTACTTTCATTATCTCTAACCTGTTCTACTTTGTCATCCACTCTTTATCTTTTATTTCCAGTCCCGGGCATGGTTAAATCTCTTGGCACAAAGACTCATCTCATGGGAGTTGAAAGTGTCTCACTTCAAAAGATCACGTCTTGTCGCAGGATAAAAAGTCTCATCTCCCAAGATTTTTTTTTATTATAATTGAGAAATATATAATTCATTTTGCCTCAGGTGGACTCCAGTCAAGTTTTAGACACATCTCAAGGAGAATTAAAGAAAACTGGGCACACGTGACCACAGTTTGGAGTGCCATAGCAAAGTGTCTGAATACTTCTATAAATGAGAGATTGCAGTTTTTGAATTGTAGTAAATTTGCAAACCTTTATGAAACATGTTTTCAGCTTTGCCCTTATAGCATTTTGTGTGTAGCCTGATGGGCACAAATGCCAAACGTATCCATTTAAAATTAAAAGTACTCATTCAATTCAAGAAAAATAAAAAACACGCAGGAGATGGATGGAGTCAGGAGAGCAAAGCAAATACGTCTGCCACGGTGGGCACCATACCTGCAAAACTCACAATAAAGTGTGTAGAAAGGGAAGGGGTCTGAATGCTTTCTGGATCCACCGCATGTACAACTTCCACTTAGAAAAACTTCACTGGGAAAAATAAGCAGCAAACTGGACTTTTGCAAGACATTGTATCCATACAATCCAGTCAGCAGCTTGGTAAGTTGCTGCTCTGCATCAGAGCCTTAAAGAAGACTTTTCAGATTCGCCTTTGATATGTTGTCGTGCATGGCCAGTTATTTTGGCATCTGGAGATTATTCATGATGAAGGCTTTACACAGCTCTATTGAATCCATCACAGGAGACAACAATATGTCTCAAGGTGACACAAAAGTCAACAGTGTGTAGCTGAATAGCTCTGATAGTCCCGCAGAGGGGTAGCCTGAGAGGGTCTGAGGAGAGCTACTAGTCACAACAGCAGTTATGCCTGTGCTGACGATTTGCCTTCATTTTTTAAGGGTTGTTATATTTTGTAGCGTATGATGAAGTAAATTGCATGGACACCACAAAAAAATGAGTGAGAATGAAAAAGGACCTGTGTGAGCTGATCTACAAAAGACAAGAGGGGTAAGTAAGGGAGCAGTGGACTGTTGTGAGTCTCCTGCTCTCACTGAAGAAGTGCAACGTGGCTGGAGTGGTCAGCAGGCTCCAGACACTCTCAGACTCCTTTATTAATTCTTTTAAGTGAAGCACTTCCTATGAGAACAAAGTCCTCATTCTCTGCTGAACTTCAGTTTTCCTGGAATCGTGTGCCAGTAGGATAGCTGGGGTATTGAGGGCCTTTTACAGGAGCCTGGAGAAGATTGGAATTGCTGAGAGGTGAGGTGCAAACAATTGCGGCTTTGTTATTATTGCTTTATTATTATTATTATTATTGAATTTTTCTTTTATCCAATGTCTTGAATTTTTTGTGCTTTGCCACACTGTGTCTTTTGCTTTGCTTCATTTAGATAATAGCATCTCAGTGTGTCTGCCTTATTTGTAACACTAAATGTCCTGCAGTCCTCCATAACTCACTGAGATAATTATAAAACTGTTTTCATTGTGAGAGCTATAACAATATTATAATCTGATTTAACAGGAACAATTGTGGAAAATGATGAGAAGAGGACCAGTCTGTCTTTTTACCTGCAGGAGACAAATGAGTCCTGTCTCCAATGTGCCCAACTCCTTAAATCTTTTCACATGTGTCAGCCTGTTAACTGCACATAAAGGTGCACACAGCGTCAGGACTCGCCTGAATACAAATTTTCAGGCAGTACAGGACAGCTCACTGTGTGCTCCAGAAATGTAATATGGAGGTAAAGCAGGTAAACTATTAGTAGTGTAAGTCTTTTCAAGAATCGGCAATAAAGTGGTGACCCCATGGACAAGCTTATATGAGCGCAGCGTTTCTACAGGTTAAGCCCTGGGCTTTGATTTGGTCATTGCATAACCTTCCATTTCTTGTTTTTGAGCTCTACCTCTTTGTAGTTTTTGAGTGTTTTGGCTCATTGTCGTCTTCTCAGGTCTGTCTTTAGCATTTGACAGACAAGATCACATTTTCATCAAGTGGTCTCTAGTTTAATGCAAAAGTCTTATTTTTGTGGCATCTCCCAACCTACTTCATAGTTAGTTTCTTTTGGTCCGTGGCACTTTTTGGTTTTTGCCCAACATGACATTTGCCTTTGTGGCCTAACATTCCTGCTTTTGTCTCATTCATCCAGATATTTTTCCAGTAGTCCTGTTATGCACCTAGGTGGCTGTGTCTTGTCCAGCAGACTTTAGTTGTGCATCTGTGTTCTTTTTTTAAGAGGAGATTCCTCCCAATTCTTGGCCTCATATATAGGGAAGAGTTGTGCTGTCTCCTTCTGATGGTTGACTGAAGAGCTCCAACACTGACTGAGGCAAGACTTGCCTACAAATCCCATACTGTTACCCGGGGCTCTTGGAAATTCCTACAGCATCTTTCAGTCAGTGCTTAAACTGGATTTTGGTCTGACGAATTAGCTGGGACAGATTGCCATTGGTTTCAATTTTCTTCATTTCTTAATAATCTTTTAGACTATTGCATGAGGAAGTTGGGAGTGGCAGAGAAGTATGTAAGAGTTGTACAGGATATGTACGAGGGAAGTGTGACAGTGGTGAGAACTGCAGTAGGAATGACGGATGCATTCAACGTGGAGGTGGGATTACATCAGGGATCGGCTCTGAGCCCTTTCTTATTTGCAATAATGATGGACAGGTTGACAGGCGAGATTAGACAGGAGTCCCCGTGGACTATGATGTTTGCTGATAACATTGTGATCTGTAGCGATAGTAGGGAGCAGGTTGAGGAGACCCTGGATAGGTGGAGATATGCTCTAGAGAGGAGAGGAATGAAGATCAGTAGGAACAAGACAGAATGTGTGTGAATGAGAGGGAGGTCAGTGGAATGGTGATGCAAGGAGTAGAGCTGGTGAAGGTGGAGGAGTTTAAATACTTGGGATCAACAGTACAGAGTAATAGGGATTGTGGAAGAGAAGTGAAGAAGAGAGTGCAGGCAGGGTGGAATGGGTGGAGAAGAGTGTCAGGAGCGATTTTTGACAGACTGGTATCAACAAGAGTGAAAGGGAAGGTCTATAGGACGGTAGTGAGACCAGCTATGTTATATGGGTTGGAGACGGTGGCACTGACCAGAAAGCAGGTGGCAGGGTTAAAGATGCTAAGATTTGCATTGGGTGTGACGAGGATGGACAGGATTAGAAATGAGTACATTAGAGGGTTGGCTCAAGTTGGACAGTTGGGAAACAAAGTCAGAGAGGCGAGATTGCGTTGGATTGGACATGTGCAGAGGAGAGATGCTGGGTAAATTGGGAAAGGATGATAAAGATAGAGCTGCCAGGCAAGAGGAAAAGAGGAAGGCCTAAGAGAACGTTTATCAATGTGGTGAGAGAGGACATGCAGGTGATGGGTGTAACAGAGCAAGAAGCAGAGGACAGGAAGATATGGAAGAAGATGATCCGCTGTGGCGATCCCTAATGGGAGCAGCCGAAAGAAGAAGAAGTAGTCAATAATCTTTTAGATAGTGCAGTAGTTGACAGCAAGTTGTTTGGAAGTGACCTTAAAACCTGACACTCTTTCTTCTGAGGGACTTTGGAACTCTCTTCTTCCTGGTGTAATGTAACCACACTTCACTTGCTAAGACCAAACTACTCCATGGTTTATATAAGGAAGACCACCCCCCATCCCCCAGGTTACTTTCTAATGGTGGTCTAATCATTTGTCCCTGTCCAGGTGCATCTGGCTCTGATTTTAGGGCTTTGATGCAGTCATAAAGGTAGGTGTGATCCTCCTCGGGATAAGCTGGTTTTGAAAATGGCAGGATGGAAATGACGTTTCTGTTGATTCAAAAAAGTACAAATACCAGTGTTATTTTTAAAAATGAGTGCTGATGAAATAATGATCAAATATGCTTTTGTCCAAAACTGTAAAAATGTGTGTTTACTTTTCACATCTCTGTATATTTAAAAAAAAAAATGTGAATATGAAATAAATGTGTGAACGTGCCAGTGCTGCAGCTGACAGCATTATTGCTTTAACCTTCTAGAGGGAAATTTTAATTGGAGCAAATGCTCGACTACACTTTTAGCCTCTGGGTAAAAAAAAGTATTAATACACTACACACAATGTGCTATTTTGGGTCCAAGGCATATTAAGACAAATCAAATGGTCAGGAAATAATCCAAATATTCATTTGTTGGTTTACACATCAGATAACTTAGAAAATTAAAGTCTGTTTTTAGTCTCTCTTGTTCTTCTTATATCTTTAGGTTTAGCTGTTGTCCTTGAAATTTCTGTGTTTGTAAAAGCTGTCTGATTTTGTTGTTTACAGGACATCTGATCTCTTGTACATCTTTCAGTACATTTTGCATATTACATTTCTGTCTGTTCCTCACTTGACCGTTATCTGGTTTCCTGATATGCCTGAACAGGTTTCCGACATTTAATCCTTTATGCTGTTTCTTTAAGTTATCTGATGTGTAAACCAAAGAAACAACCAGAGTAAATGTATGCATTGACTGACACTATATGTACATTCAAATGTTTACAAAATGGACTTCTACTCTTTGTTTTCTGACCATTTTGATTATGCTGTTCAAGCATTAGCTGAAGAGTAATATGTGACGCAGATGGAGAAGCTTTTCTCCTGCCTGATTACTGACCAAAAGGTTTAATCAGATTTGTCTTGTTAGAGGATAAGTTTCTTTCTTTAAAATGTTGATTTCAACCACAAATGGCACGCATCACATATCCAAAATAAGTTATGTGGGATCTTTCCTCCCAGCATGATGTCTGTCTTGATGTGACCTAGAACTTCACTCTTTGTAACTTTTGCTGTCCATGGTATGTAAAGCAGCTTTCTCCAGCTCCATATTTCAGATGCATCAATCTTTCATTTGTCTGGTGTTTTCAAAGTCTGACTTTTGCTCTCATACATAGTGCTGAGGAACGTGACGGTGTGAAAAAGTCTGCATTTAGTTGCTAGTTTGTTGTCTTTGTTCTTCCAAAGAGTATCTTGCTCATCATTGAACCCTAACCTAACCCTAACCCAAGTCTATGCCTTGTTTTACCCTGATTTGCCAAACAGGTCAATTTTTGGATCTCAGAAAAATAAATTGATAAACACATTTGATTTCTTTGTTGTCAATCATTGTTTTTACTGCCTCTACTGCCATTGTAATGATTTTGGTCTGTTTGATGTTCAGATGCAGGCGTGATGTTGCACTCTCATTTCTAATTTGCTTGATCAGCTGTTTAATTTCTTTCTCATCGCTGTCGTCCATGAACCACAGATTGTTGATGTTATGACCACCAAATGTTTGCCAATTTCTGACTGGCTGAAGTCTATTTTCATCACGATTGTTTCAGCACACTTGTTGTGAAAAAATGGAGAGAGAATACAATCTGGACAACCAACCCCCATCAACCCGTGCTGTGTTGTCATGGTTGCGTCTTGGTTATCATGCAATAGCTTGATCAATTGAATCAAATTGGCTGGGAGGAGTATTTCTTTCGGTGCCTTCCACAACTCTCTAAGTAATTCCATCATAACCAGAATTATACCAAGGAGGACAAACATCTACAAAACATTTATGAAACAACACACAAGGGAGTACACAAAGTACAACATTTAAAATGGGAGCAAAATCAATCCCTTCTGTCAATGTGGCTGTACAAGATTTGAAAGCCTGTCTGCTTGGATAGGTGATTGTCCTAAACTCCCTAAAATCTCCAGAGGTGCCGCTGGGGTCACTTCAGGCCAAGCCCCAGAATCATTGCCAAGGTCAGAGGCTGCCGGCAAATTTAAATTCCCTTTAGTGGCTTGTGATACCTAATAGAGTTGTGTCTCTGGGACCACATCTTAACAGACCAGTCCCTTAAATAGGCCATCAGATTCTCTTCCCTAGTAGAAGGACAGCTGAGCACAATCGTCCTGCCCCAGCTTCACTGAATTGTGGAGGTATTTAAACACATTTCAAGTTTTAGAAATGATACTTACACTATTTTTACGAGGAAAAGATAGACCAAGGTCAATTCTGTGGCATTTACAGGCACAATGATTAAGCTGAGTAGCATCCAAAATGCTGTGTCTCTAACTTTCTTTTCTATGTTTTTTCTTTTCCATATGCATAATGACACAGCCTTACTCATTATTATTGCTATTATTATTATATATTTTGATAATCTGGTTTTAACTCAAATTCACACGCTCTTTTCAAAAGAAAATTCAAAGAGGAAATGATGTGTCAGTCAATTAGAAACTGCAGTGCACTGCCTGCATAATTTATTAGCAGCCTTGTTCACTTCTTACAAGTTCTTTTGTTTTTCTCTTGGCAGATTTGCTCCAACTCATTCAGGGTCCTAACGCATTGTTATTTTACAAATCATGCCACAGATTTACAATGGGGATATGAGGTCAGTTTTGCTTTTTACTCTTGAGTCATTTCTAATATTTGTCCTTAGGCTAAGTGCTCCTTTTTCTGCTGAAAGTTGAGTCTTCTCACTGGCTTCGTATGTCTTTGTAGTCTGAAACACATTCCGTTGTAGTATTTTCCGCTACTGTGTTCTTTTCATTTTTCATTCAGTCTCTTTGTGAGCTGCAGCCCCACGTAACCCTTCAGTGTTTTGTTTCTTAGACCAGGGGTTGGCACCACACACAGCGCTTTGAATCTTTGGCCAAAAAAAGCTCAGACTTGGTCTCATCTAATCAGACTACGCTGGTTCACTCTCGGTCTTTCTCGTGAGCTCAGGGGCTTCTGTTTGAGCAGTGGTTTCTTTGTTTTCACCCTCTCATACAAACCAGTGTTAGGTCAGGTTCTTTAGAGTCCTTTCCCATAAATCTTTGCTGCACTCTCAAAACCATTAATTTCTGTAGGTTTTCAAGGTAGCCACTCATGCACTTCTAATTCTCGTTTTCATCTAGCATCTAGTCTTTGATGGATTCTCTTTTCCAGACTTCATCTCCATGACTATTGTTCCAACAAAGTAATAGGGATAAAAATTGTGCTTTTTGCAGTGTTTTAAATATGACTCATAATATTCAATTTGTGACTGTTTTCGCGTCAGGATTATTTAGATAAGATGATGCATTTAGGTGAATAAACAGAGGAAGTTGTTGTGTGCTCTGTAACAGGAACAGTAGGCAGGTGCTGTAAGCTCATGGCTCATAAGGTGGCCATAGGACCAATGACTCGTAGAATGTTTGTCAAGAGATTGGGGTGAAATTTGCAAATAAGAAAATACTAAAAAGTGATTTAATCTCAGTATATGTTTAAGCTCAAATAAACTAACCAGTGTGAATATGCTTTTAAGACTGTGTGAAACAGGAGAATGGGACTTTGCATTTGCCATGCTCTCATAGTCAGCTAAAGGTAACTTAACTGACAAGTAACCAGACCATGGGAACTTGTTAGTTGTCCAATTTAGGCTGATTTACCTAAATCTTTCATAATCTGCTATCAAGTTTCAGTATTAAAGAAAGGGTTTGATATGAGAGAGGTGAGACACAGTGGTTGGTATGAGAAAGAGAGACAGTGGTTCCAATCGTTGTAAAGAAGCATTGAAACATCATGCTGTCAGAGAATGAAAGTACAGAACCTCCTACTAAATGAAAATGCACCCCAACAGAAACAAGTGTTAGGAAGAAAAGGGCTGTACAATGTCTTGTACTTTTAAAGAGGACCTTAAGTGGATGTCCCATTATGCAACTTCTAGTTAAAGCAGGCCTAGCCATTGTACAGCTCGCGGGCCAAATGCAGCCCACGGTCTGGTTCTGTCTGGTCCATGGAAGATGCAGATGGCAAGTAACTTGCCTGGGTGTGTCAGTCTGAATCCTGGCTGGATGTGACCGTGCAGATGCAGATCCAAATTGATATGTATGAGAAACTGCGGTAGACTGCATCGGCGAAAGGGGTGATAGAGATTGTTCATGTTCTATTGAATTAAGGAAGATGACACTTATTGTTAATCTGCGTCCAGTCTGCATTTTGTGCAAAGAACTGACAAAAATGAGTGGTAAAAAACGAAACGATGTGGAATACTGATCATTCAGCAAATCCTGGACTCCTAAGTAATTTTTCATGAAGGTTAGTTAGTAGTAAAGCAATCTGGTATGCAAACAGCACATCACTGCATTTAAAGACTTCAGATGTAACTTCGAAACCAAGCACGCAGAAAATGAAGAAACTTATCTGAAGAGGAGAAAGTGATGACTGCAGAGGAATTATTAGCTAAACTACAAAAACAGCAAAGTATTTTTTACAAAGCTTCATACAGCAAAGGAAGGAACAGTAAAAACCAACTATATATTATCTCACAAAATTGCCAAAAGAAGCAAACTATTTTACTATGTAGAATTTGTTAAAGAGTGCTTATTGGATTCAACGGCAATCTTCTGCCCAGAGAAGAAGGATGTGTTTGAATACTGACTGTCCCTCTCGTAGCAAACGGTTACAAGATGGCTTGAGGAAATTGCGGAGAAGCCAGTACTACAGCTGAAACACGCAGTGGAAAATGTCGACTTCCTCTCCTTGGCCTTGGATGAGAGCTGTGATGTTCGTGACACAGCGCAGCTTCTGATTTTTGAGAAATGAATAACAAAAGACTTTGAAAAGACAGAGGAACTGCAGGCGTCTATCCCGTCAGTTAAAGGGACAACAACTGATAAGGATTTATTTACTGAAGTTACTACGTGTGTGGAAAAGTTAGGACTGCAGTGGGAAAAAAGATAGTTGGTGTGACAACTGATGGTTCTCCTAGCTTGACAGATAAAAATGTTGGACTTTTAAAAAGAATGCAGAAAAAAGTGGCTGAGATTAACCCAGCCAGAAAACTCATATTTTTAAATTGTATCTTTCACCAAGAAGTGCAATGTCAATGAGTGCTGAAAATTAATCATGAGGTTGATGTTGTAATAATAATAATTCATTACATTTATATAGCACTTTGCTCAGTGCTCAAAGTGCTATCCACACAGGGAGGAACCGGGAAGCAAACCCACAATCTTCTACAGTCTCCATACTGCAAAGCAGCAGCAGCACTACCACTGCGCCACCTGTGAGGACATACTGTGAGGAAATACTGTAAAGTTCATCGGGGCTAGGGCACTAAATCATGGTTTGTTACACTGTTGGAGGAGACTGAGACTCATCACAGCGATCTGGGCTACCACACAGCTGCCAGGTGGCTAAGCTTGGGCAAAGTGCTCAAACAGGTCTGGGATCTGAAATCCGAGATTCACAAGTCTTGTCAAATGAAAGGAAACCCCATACTTGATGTAAGCAGCTCTGAGTGGCTACTAGATTTAGCATTTGCTGTTGATTTGACTTCACTTATCAATGAACTGAATACAAAAATTGCAAGGCAACGATCTTTCTTGGACATGATATGCACAGTTTAGTCTACACCTTCATGAGGAAGATGCTCTCAGCAAGTAGAGAGGAACACATTGACGTACTGAGAGAGAAGAATCTATCTGTTGGTCAGCTTCACAGATATGTAGCCATGTTCTGGGTACTGCATGGTGAGTTTTCCATGTGATTTGAAGACTTCAAAGCAGCGTAAACCAAATTATTCATCATCTCCTCTCCTTTTACGTGTGACGTGGACATTGCTCCCCACAGAGGTACAACTTGAACTAATAGACTTGCACTCTGAGGCCCTGCGGGCAGAACACTTCAACTCGGTGCCATTACTGACATTCTACATTTCTCTTATTTCCCACACTTGAGAATACTAACTCAGAGAATGCTTGTCTTCTTTGGATCAACATACATACATGAACAGCCATTCAATTCAACAAATCCATGTACAGATCTTCACTCAGTGATGACCATCTGTCTGCTGTAATGCGAACAGCAAAATGAGGAATTACACATTTCAGTGCACCAGTTGAAGCTCATCAAAGACTTCATTCATCCCTCTAAGTTGTCAGAGATACAGAGACAGTAACATAGTTTATCAATGATTAATTCAGTGTAAGAACGCTAGGGGTCACTGTCACCCTTTAACCCAACAGACCGATATGCAGACACAGGTTAAAAGCACGAAGAAAATCTTTTAATTATTTTTTCTTCTTCAACGTGACTTTTAAGCACTACAGACACCATACACAAATAAACCAGCAATAAATCAATACAATATTCTCATCTACACCTCCCAGCAAGCTCTGTCCTACTCCTCCTGACCTTTATATAGTGCCTGACCCGGAAGTGCTAGCAAGTCATGTAGAAGGAAGAACAGAAGCACTTCTGGGTCAGATGGAGAACTCAGATTCTTTAGTCAGCCCAGAAGTACTTTGGGGCTCCTGTCCACGTGATCCATTAGTACTTCCGGGCAATAGGGAAAGTAGGACTCCCCGGTCCTTCAACAGCTCCCCCTAGTGGCACCCAACAGGGCTGTGAAACTGAACTCCAATTCCCAGGATGCCCTGCGGGAATCTGAGGCACTGCTATACTCCAGGGGAGCTGCCCTCTAGCATCTTGGCAGAGGTAGTGTCCAAAAGTTGATGCCTTCGGCCATCTTTTCCTTTTCGGGGCGTCCTGGCCGAGTTGAGCTGCCGGCCTTCCATCACAGCAGTACAATGTATTTCTTATTTTGTTCTTTTATTTTACATAATAAGGAATTGTAGGTTGTGTTAGAATGCAAGTTATAGTGTGCATACGTTCCATGGTTCAAGAAATTAGACAGAATCTGTGAATATGTAGTCTGTATTACTTTTATTATGGTGAAAAAAAGAAATCTAACATGTTTACTGTAATGTTACAGTTGACAGAATGTGTTTGACCCTCTTCAACAAGTTGGTTTTTTCATATGCACCCCCCCCCCCCCCCCCATAAAAAGTAGCTGCCCAACCCTGAGTTATAGGATGCTTTATGTTAGACTCGCTGATCTTGTCACAATGTCAGTTTAAATGACTGAAAATCGCTGAGCGTCTCACATTTCCTGACTGACTGCTGACCCTCTAGCACTGTCTTGCTCGCCCCTTTTTTGTGACAACCAATAACGTGCTGCCTGACTGTGCCACTACTGAATGCTGGGTCAATGGGTACAGCCCTTTCTGTTCATTGTATTGTGGTACTTAAAACACAAAACATCAGATAGATAAGCTTTTCTCCCGTTTGCGATGTCCATTGCCACGCTCCTTATGCCTCATTGCTGCTTTTTATGAGTTGTACTTCCGGATGAGCAGACATTGACTGTCAACTCTCACACACACAACAAGGCCGCTCAATATTAACTGTTCGATTTTATCGGAGCGATTGGCTGTGTATGTTACATTAGGCGACCGACTTCATTACAGCACACTGCCGACTCCCTCCAAATTACTGAAGACTACAACTAAAAATTGCTGGAAAAGTCGTTTGACATTGCCTTTAGATGGATTAGGAAGAAATGACTCTCAGCTTACAGAGACATCTCTTTTGTTTTTAATGCAAAGCTTGCTGTATGGACACAGAATTGAGGAGTTCACATTGTATGTTTTCTTCAATTTTGACGTCTGGCTTTTGATATGCCTGGTTTCTCCGCAAATAAACATAAGATTAAAATGAAAGTAAGGTTTGGAAGTTACTTCACTTAAAACTGCCTTGTTTATTGACCCCAGTAATTCAGTGTAATACAGTAGTAATTCTTAATACAGTGGGCTGTGCTTGTTCAGGTGGAACCCTTTCAGAGGTAGCCATCTTGGAGCTGAAGGGAGCAGATAACCCAGCAGGCTCACCTGGCCTTGGTTAGAGTGGTTCTTGCATGCCTTTTGAAAGCAGCCAATCCCTGCTCAGCATATTTATTCAAAATCCTTTCAAAGGAAGTGATCTGAGAGCAGGTTGTGCTCTGTAACTTAGCAGAAGCTGAAGGATATAGACTTCTGGACCTTTGCTGAGATATTAGATAGATAGATACTTTATTAATCCCAATGGGAAATTCACATTATCCAGCAGAAGCATACTGATACAATAAATAATATTAAATTAAAGATTGATAATAATAATAATAATACAGGTGAAAAACAGACAATAACTTTGTATAATGTTAAATGTTAACATTTACCCCCCCGGGTGAAATTGAAGAGTCGCATAGTTTGGGGGAGGAACAATCTTCTCAATCTGTCAGTGGAGCAGGACAGTGACAGCAGTCTGTCGCTGAAGCTGCTCCTCTGTCTGGAGATGACACTGTTTAGTGGATGCAGTGGATTCTCCATAATTGATAGGAGCCTGCTGAGTGCCCTTCGCTCTGCCACAGATGTTAAACTGTCCAGCTCTATGCCTACAATAGAGCCTGCCTTCCTCACCAGTTTGTCCAGGCGTGAGGCATCTTTCTTCTTAATGCTGCCTCCCCAGCACACCACCGCGTAGAAGAGGGCGCTCGCCACAACCGTCTGATAGAACATCTGCAGCATCTTATTGCAGATGTTGAAGGACGCCAGCCTTCTAAGGAAGTATAGTCGGCTCTGTCCTTTCTTGCACAAAGCATCAGTATTGGCAGTCCAGTCTAATTTATCATCCAGCTGCACTCCCAGGTATTTATAGGTCTGCACCATCTGCACACAGTCACCTTTGATGATCACGGGGACTATGAGGGGTCTGGGCCTCCTAAAATCCACCACCAGCTCCTTGGTTTTGCTGGTGTTCAGGTGTAGGTGGTTTGAGTCGCACCATTTAACAAAGTCATTGATTAGGTCCCTATACTCCTCCTCCAGCCCATTCCTGATGCAGCCCACGATAGCAGTGTCATCAGCGAACTTTTGCACGTGGCAGGACTCCGAGTTGTGTTGGAAGTCCGATGTATATAGGCTGAACAGGACCGGAGAAAGTACAGTCTTTTGTGGCGCTCCTGTGTTGCTGACCACAATGTCAGACGTGCAGTTCCCAAGACGCACATACTGAGGTCTGTCTTTAAAATAGTCCACGATCCATGCCACTAGGTATGAATCTACTCCCATCTCTGTCAGCTTGTCCCTAAGGAGCAGAGGTTGGATTGTGTTGAAGGCGCTAGAGAAGTCTAGAAACATAATTCTTACAGCACCACTGCCTCTGCCCAAGTGAGAGAGGGATCGATATAGCATATAGATGATGGCATCCTCCGCTCCCACCTTCTCCTGATATGCAAACTGCAGAGGGTCAAGGGCATGTTGAACCTGTGGCCTAAGGTGGTGAAGCAGCAGCCTCTCCATGGTCTTCATCACATGTGATGTCAGAGCAACAGGCCGAAAGCCATTCAGCTCACTAGGACGTGATACCTTTGGGACTGGGGTGATGCAAGATGTTTTCCAAAGCCTCGGGACTCTACCCTGTTCCAGGCTCAGGTTGAAGATGCGCTGTAGAGGACCCCCCAGTTCCGATGCACAGACCTTCAGCAGTCGTGGCGATACTCCATCTGGACCCGCTGCTTTGCTGGCACGAAGTCTCCTCAGCTCTCTGCTCACCTGCGCTGTTGTAATTATGGGTGGGGATTAGTGATGTGTCGTTCGCGAACGAGCCGGCTCTAAGAGCCGATGCTTTGAAGCGAACGAGAGGAGCCGATGCCCATCGAGCAAAGCCGAAGCTTCAGCGGCTCCTGCTCAGCTCTGCTGAAAATCCATTCGGCAGGGGCGGGACTTTATTTATATGGGCACACAGAACATTCGCTCATAATGCCGGCTTGTTCACGAACGACACATCGGACTAGGATCGTACCATTATGTGAAAGAAGAAAGGGGGGCAGACGCTCCGAAGACAGCGAGTGTTGGTACAGGCCAGGTACACTCGGTGTACCTGTCGCTGCGACAGACGAGGAGCCAGATTTAAATGCAAGCGCATCGTGAAGAAAAAAAGAAGAGTGAAGAATTGAGTGAAAGCCGAAAAAGAAGCAGCATCTGGCTGCATTTCAGTGATACTGGAGACTGCAAAGCTAAGTGCAGAATTTGTAATATGAAAATATCCGTTAGAGCAGGGTCAACAACAAACCTGCACAGACATATAAGAACCACCCACCCATCCGTGCAACTGGAGGAGAGCGTGTCCTCTCTCCTGCTATCCACTGACCCTGGAAAAGAGCCAAGTACTTCTGCTGCAGCACCCACTGTCTTACCGAAAACTGCAAGTATAACACGGTCTTCAGTTCAAACCAAAATAAGCACATTTATTCCAAAACAAATGACGCCAAACAAACAAATAAGTGTCGATGAGGAGCTGGCTAAAATGATAGCTAGCGACTTTCAACCATTTTCCATTGTGGAGGACAGCGGATTTACAACTTTTGTACTGGCCTTAAACCCCATGTATGTTCTCCCTAGCAGAAAAACTTTGTCCCAGACAATTATTCCATAACTATATATCTGAGGATGGAGTACAACACTGTGCTTTCAGAAACCACTGCTCTGGAAAAAAGGTAGCATTTAATGACAACAGAGCTGTGGATGAGGCATTTCAAAGAATAAGTGCAGCAGCAGCAAGATGCAACCCCAGCAGCCTGTCTGCTCCTCCATCAGAGGGCCAAGAGGAAGAAATTGGAGCAGGGGCGTGTTCACAGGAACCACAAGCTTCTGCTGTGTGGAGGCTCTTTGATGAAAGAGCAACAGGAGATGCTGAGGTCCTATCTTGAGGAGCACCTCATCCAAAGATCTGAAGACCCAGTGAGCTGGTGGGAGGCCAAGGCTGCAGTCTACCCACGCCTGGTTAAGGTAATGGAAGAAAAAAAGCTTTTATTAAAATGTTAAACAATAGTAACTGTGTATTTATTGTAATGAAAAAATGCATAAAATACGTAATGTCTGAAAACAATGAATAAGAAATTGCTTAGGCTATACACAAACTATTCATAATTGCTTAATTAGGCTAAAATATAAACATCCAAGTGATACTAAACGAAGAGCCATTCGGGAGCCGTAAGAGCCGGCTCTTTAAAGGGAGCCGATCCAAAAGAGCCGAAGCTTCCATCACTAGTGGGGATGTCTCTCCTATGCTGGTATCAGCAGAAGGATGTGTGGAGGGTGCAGTACTCCGAGGTGAGAGTGAGAGTGGGTTAGGGTGGTCAAACCTGTTAAAGAAGTTGTTCATTTGGTTTGCTCTCTTCACGTCTCTCTCGATGGTGGTACCCCGCTTCGAGCTGCAGCCAGTGATGATCTTCATCCCATCCCACACTTCCTTCATGCTGTTATTCTGCAACTTCTGCTCCAGCTTTCTCCTGTACTGCTCCTTCGCTGCCCTGAGCTGGACTCGGAGTTCCTTCTGCACGCGCTTCAGCTCATGCTGATCACCGTCTTTAAAGGCCCTTTTCTTCTGGTTCAAAAGGCCCTTGATGTCACTTGTAATCCATGGCTTGTTGTTAGCATAGCAGCGTACTGTTCTTACTGGAACTACAATGTCCATACAGAAGTTGATGTAGTCAGTAGTGCAGTCAACAACCTCCTCAATGTTCTGACTAAGAGATCCCTGCAGGATATCCCAGTCTGTAGTTCCCAAGCATTCTCTCAGAGTATTCTCAGCCTCCGGGGTCCACTTCCTGAATGATCGTGTGGTTACAGGTAGGACCCTCACTTTTGGTTTGTAGTGAGGCTGAAGCAAAACCAGGTTATGATCTGCTTTCCCAAGCATAGGCAGCGGAGTGGCGCTTTATGCATCTTTAATGTTTGCATACAGTAAGTCAATAGTCTTATTTCCCCAGGTGTTACAGTCCACATACTGGGAGAAGGCAGGTAATGTTTTGTCCAGCGTCACATGGTTAAAGTCTCAAGTGATTAGCACAAGCGCCTCAGGGTGCTGCGTTTGTAACTTAGCAACAGCAGAATGGATGATGTCACCCACTGTCTCCACGTCCGCCCGAGGAGGGATGTAAACAATAAAAACAATGACATGTCCAAACTCTCTGGGCAAGTAATAGGGACGCAAACTTACGGCCAACAGTCCGATGTCCCTGCAGCAAGTGGAGACTTTTACGTTTACATGTCCAGAGTTGCACCACCTTGTATTAACATAGAGAGCGAGTCCTCCTCCTTTGTGCTTCCCACAGGTACTTGTGTCTCTGTCCGCTCTAACTGTGCTAAACCCGGGTAGCTCCACGTTAGCATCTGGGATGGTGGTAGTTAGCCACGTTTTGCAAAAACACAACAAACTGCATTCTCTGTAGGTTGACATTTTTCACCAGCGCAGCCAGTAGTAGTTCCCTGAAAGGTTGTGATCCAGAAGCTGAAGGGTATAGAATTCTGGCACTTTCTGAGGTATTTTAGAGGTTAATATGGATTTCAGAAGGAAGTATTATGAGGATATTCATTCAAAACAAGGCTAAGAATTAATTTGACCACCAACATAAACAGGACCTTGGAGGTTAAAGTGACTTTCGTAAACCCTTTCACAGTTAGACAAACCGTGGTCATGAGGCAATCTAAATGTACCCATACAGATTTCTAACCATTTGGTAACGTGTTCATGTTTAAACTTATTAACTATAACTCTGACGTCAATGACACAGAGGCAGAGGCCCAATCCTGACAAAATGTTTGTTGGGAGTACAGTAAGGAAAGCAGACTACAGGGATCTGATTTTTGAATGCAAGTAGCATATCTCCATTTGTCACTTTTTCAAGCAAATGCCCCATCTGTGACGCCTGGAACCCCACGAGGAGGATAAAATGATGGCGTCCTTCGCTTGGTTTCGCTAACAGCCTTTTTGAGACAAAGGTTTTAAATTGAAAGTATCATTCAAGCTAATTATGATTTTAATTAAGGGTAATGTTCAATTATTTAGAGCTCCAAAGGACACCTGCTGTGACTCTCAAGTGGAAGTTGCTGCATTTCATTAAAGGATATACCTCTGCCCACACGCACACGCATACACGCACACACACACGCACACACACACACACACATATACACGCTCATGCATACACACACACACACACGCGCATACACACACACTCTACCCTGCCCCTCAGCATTTTGTAATGGCCTTTGTCAAGGTCCTGCTGACTTGTTTCATCCAAGTCCTCTTACACCATGGGGGCTGAACTTTACTCTGCTGTGAGTTTGTGGCTAGCAGTCTTGCATTCTGGGATGGATATGCACACCAAATACATTTTCTAATGCACACAGTGTTTAGTGCTGCTGCCTCTAAGCTCCAGAGTTTTGGGTTCAGATCACAGTCATGTTACTATCTGCAGCAGTCATAATCCCCCTATGACAGAATGGCCATTTCTCCACCAACTGCTGGCAGGAGTAGATGGGGTGGCAGCCCACTGGACACTCTCACTTGCACTAAGAAGACGAGTTCAGGTTCATCTGGAAGGGAAAACCCTGGGAAGAACATCCAGAGTTCACACCGATGCTGACCAGGCTGCAGGAGCTGGCACAAAGCAGCACTAACCACCAAGCCCCCCGCCTCAGTTATCAGTTGCTTTAATACATTGGAGTTATGCAGCATTTTCCATACGTGGATGTTGCTTTGGTTTTCCCAGAAATTATAGAAGCTCTGCTGGAGCACGCTGTAATGGATGAAGTAATGACAAACAAGATAAATAATAATAATAAAACGCCCCAAAGACACATTCAGAATAACCCAGTGGTTTTCCTTATGGGGGCCAGCAGGTTAAAGTGTTGCCACGCTTGACGATTATTGCTTTCAGTCGACATTCGCTATTGCAGGCTTTCTTACGTCAGACACAGCGATTTTATTCAAGGGCCTACAGCCTTTTGAAATTGAATAAAAATCTCATTAATGTAGGTTGTTCAGATTTCTTTTCATTCACTGCTCCTTCTGCACAGATCCGTCCAACACCCCGGATGGCTGTTCTGCAATTTGTGTGTGAGCCACATGTCCTCATGGCCTGGCATTGGCTTGACTCACTCCTGTCTGACAAACCTTCAGCATGTTCAGCCATATCAGGGGGCTTGTCCCATGCTTATATGTTTTAGGATGGCAAGAAGACTGCGTAATCACATTTAAAGTGGCAAAGCAACTGGCCAGCAGTGGCATGTGTAGCTCTTGAGTTAAAGTCAACTTTTTAAGATGGTTTTAATTGTGGAATGAAGGCAGTGTGGCCTAGTGGTTAAGGCATCCGACTGTAAGCATAACCTCGCTATGAAGTCCTGTGCTGTGATAGAAGGCTGTGAATGTGCCAGTGCCCACACCGGACAAATAAAGATACAGCTGTGCCCTTGTGATGTGGAAGGCACTTTAGGTTAAAGCATCAGCTGCTGTAGATAGTTACATTTATATAGCGCCTTTCTAACCTGCTCAGAGTGCTTTAAATAGACAGTGGGGAGCCAGCAAAGGGCTTTCAACCAAGTATTAGAAATGAACATTTTATTTCCAGTTATTTAATTTGTCCAATTACTTTTGAGCCCCTGAAATGAAGGGATTGTGTTAAAAAATGCTTTAGTTGCCGCACATTTTTATGCAATCGTTTTGTTCACCCCACTGAATTAAAGCTGAAAATCTGCACTTCAACTGCATCTGAGTTGTTTCATTTAAAATTCATTGTGGTAATGTACAGAACCAAAATTAGAAAAAATTGTCTCTGTCCAAATATTTATGGACCTAACTGTACGTAGATACAAAGTTCGACTATTAGGCTACATTCAGTGTGAAAAGAACATTTCAATTATATTGAATAAGCCTCTGAACAATGGTTTTACCTCTGAAGTTTAAAATAGGAAGGTATTTATAAAGATAAAAATGAACAAAGAAACATAATTATATAGACCGAAAATACAAAACCATGTAATAGAAGGGTAACTATGGAATGAGTAGCGCTACATTATGTTCACTTCACAAACAACCCCATAAATTGGTATTAACTTTTGCAGATAGCACATGGGACACTGCGGTGGGTTGGCACCCTGCCCGGGATTGGTTCCTGCCTTGTGCCCTGTGTTGGCTGGGATTGGCTCCAGCAGACCCCCGTGACCCTGTGTTCGGATTCAGCGGGTTGGAAACTGGATGGATGGATGGCACATGGGACACATCATCACAATGGACCAAACTTAAAGCGAATTACATTTTAACATGTAGACAATTCTTCCTTTTTGTTAAGTACCTGCAAAATTAAATTCCAGGTGTCCGACAGAGACAACCCAACCCCTCAACTTGGTCCACTGCCATGACAGTTTTCTAGGGATTGTAGCCTACATAAATTGTGAACACCCGATGAAAAAGGCAAGGCGATGTTTTGAATGTGAGCGTCTTTTAAATCAGTGCATATTTGTGGCAGAGTTTTGCTGCATGCTTTTAAATTGTGCCCTCAAATCTCCGTGAATTGACTTATTTTATTTTGTAAAACGTGTTAACAATCGGCGGTGGGTTGGCACCCTGCCCGGGATTGGTTCCTGCCATGTGCCCTGTGTTGGCTGGGATTGGCTCCAGCAGACCCCCGTTACCCTGTGTTCGGATTCAGCGGGTTGGAAAATGGATGGATGGATGGATTAACAATTTATATGCATGTCTACACATGGGAATGTTATGGCAACTTACTGAAGTTGAATAATCCATTGTAGGATCACATAGTCCCAGCAATGGATGGGGTTGCAAGGACACATTCCCACTCTCTGGACCAAGTTTAACACCAGCAAATAACTTCACCAGCATATTTCTGGGATATGAAAGGGGGTACAGGAACAAACTTGCATGGACACACAGAGAATTAAAATACAAACAGTGTACGCAAATGAAAACTGGGGGTTGATGGGAGAGCATTGAGGTATTTATGAGTGGCAGTATGAAGAGTCCATTATTACCTGAAAGGCTGACAGCTCGACTTAAAGTTAAATGATCTTCAGCCTTCTAACATGTAGCAGATCCTTGCAACTTCAAGGTGACTTCTCTTCCATAGTTTCTGCATCTTTTTGTGTTGTGGCAGACACTTTCTGATCTCTTCTGCCCGTTTTTTTTCTACGTACGGCAGCCACTGAATGTGTTACCTCAAGCAGACATGGTGCGGTCTTCAGATTTCACTGTATTCATCACCATAGTGCCATCGGCTCGTCTTTGTACTCTGAAACCGAGGAGTAGTAGCATACAATACATCAAAAAATCGCACTTGCAGATCAGTAGTCATTGAATATATTCTACTTTTTAAAGAGAGTTTTGTGCATTTATCCAAAGCTGGCCTTGTGGTATTTTTATTACTGCCCTTGCAGCACCTTCACTTAACTTTTTATGTTTTTATTGACAAAAGCTCCATTTGCTTCTAGAGTCTCAGCTGTATTGAGAGGCAGACATGTGGCCTTGTGCTATTAAATGAGCTTACTTCTCTTTGAAAGCATCTATTATGAACGTACAGCTTTCCATTTTCTGAAACACCTCAGGCCAACAAAGAAACATCAGAGGAGACAGAACCCATCCCAAAGTTCGCCGTCTAATAATCCCTCTTGATCTCGTTCGAGGACACAGGGAGTCATGGTCTAGGCCCAGAGCCACCCCTAGCCAAACCGGGGCCCTAAGCAAAATCTTCTTGAGGAGTTAATCTGAACCAACTAAACCAAGTGACAAAAATGTGTAGTCCAATTGACTGTCCAGTAGAACTCCCGAATAGTGGAGACCTGCACCCAACCACATCGGTCCACTGATCACGGGCCACACGCACACTGTGTGACCTGCATAGAGCAAGGTATTGCTCTGTCTGTGCCAATAGCATCAGGGCAGAACAGAACCCAACCCTGGAGTGCGCGCCAGTCTGTCACACGACACTCACTGAGGAAACCATAATACCCAGAGAGACCACCTGCAGACAACATGCAGGCTGGAATTCAGTCTCCTTGAGCCGTGAGGCAGCAAAGCTAACTAGCATGCCACTTTAGTAAACGTTTGAGGTTAACATAATAATACTTGTGCTCAAAATGAAAAGAAATGTAATATTCATGCAACCCATTTAATTTGCTACTTTCTAAATTTCATTTGCTCTAAAGAAACAAGGAGCTTCTGCTGTTCTCCGAAATGCAAATTGAACCTTCTCTGTTGATTAGTCCAGACTCAGGATATATATTCATTGACTTCTTATTTAAAACTTAATTTTTCCCCTATTTTTTGAAAGGTGATAAGTTATTCCTCTGCCGAGGTTCAGAGGTATTTTAATGAAAGGTTCCCTAATAATCCAATTTGAAAAGTTTAGTGTGAGCAAGTTTCCATTTTTATCATTTTGAAATGTACAATTATTCCTGCCTGACAGAAAGGTCAGAAGAACCTGATTTTAATGAGAGCTTAAGATGATAAAAACCAAAACTTAAGCAGAAACCTTTGGCCGTGTTTCAAATCGGTTGTTGGTTTTCTCAGGCTGTTTCTCCGTGTGCATCTCTTTCTCTGGTTGAAGTCTTTCGTCTGTCCTTTTCAAAGATTGATTATTTGAGGCAGATGTGTCTTTTTGTTGCTGTTGTACTATGCTGGATACATTTAGAACATTGAGAAATAAGAGGAGGCCATTCAGTCCATCAGACGCATTGGTTTAACTAATTGCTAAGCTCACCTAATGTCTCATCCAGATACTTCCTGAGTGCCTCGCATCTGTTTCTGATGTTCTGGACTTTTTTGCTTATTAAGTCTGTCTTCGGCTTGCGTTTTTCTTTTTTGCATGCATCAACATTGAGCTTCCTGCCCGTTCTTTAGATCGGCTTCTGCCTTGTATGTAAAGCCTGTTTTAGATTGTTACTAGGGGGCTCCACCCTCTGCTCGCTTCGCTCGCCAACCCCTGGTCTTGGGTAACCCGCAATAGATTTGAAAGAGATTATTGTCTGTCTTGGTAATTGTTACATATGTATCATGTTCACCGTCACGACATCTGTAGGTCTATGTAATATATGTAAATGACAATAGCAGTTTAATTGTTATGTTATGTAAGTATAGAATGTCTCAGCCGGAAAAGGGTGGAGTGCCCTCTCAGGGTTGGTAGCGAGATCCTGCCCCAAGTGGAGGAGTTCAAGTATCTCGGGGTCTTGTTTCACGAGTGAGGGAAGAATGGAGCGTGAGATCGACAGGCGGATCGGTGCGGCATCCGCAGTAATGCGGGCGTTGCATCGGTCTGTCGTGGTGAAAAAGGAGCTGAGCCGCAAGGCGAAGCTCTCAATTTACCAGTCGATCTATGTTCCTACCCTCACCTATGGTCATGAGCTATGGGTAGTGACCGAAAGAACGAGATCGCGAATACAAGCGGCTGAAATGAGTTTCCTCCGCAGGGTGTCTGGGCTTTCCCTTAAAGATAGGGTGAGAAGCTCAGTCATCCGGGAGGGGCTCAGAGTAGAGCTGCTGCTCCTCCGCATCGAGAGGAGTCAGATGAGGTGGCTCGGGCATCTGATCAGGATGCCTCCTGGACGCCTCCCTGGTGAGGTGTTCCGGGCATGTCCAACCGGGAGGAGGCCCCGGGGAAGACCCAGGACACGCTGGAGGGACTATGTCTCTCGACTGGCCTGGGAACGCCTTGGGATTCTCCCGGAAGAGCTAGAAGAAGTGGCCGGGGAGAGGGAAGTCTGGGCATCTCTGCTCAAGCTGCTGCCCCCGCGACCCGACCTCGGATAAGCGGGAGACAATGGATGGATGGATGACGTTAACGTCACATGCATGCCGAACTCTTGAGAAGTCTACATAAAGTTGACCATGTCTAAATACAGGCTCAGAGAGGTAAAGGCCGACTTTGTCCATGGTCTGTCCTTGGGATTTGTTGATTAGGTATACGTTGTTCACTGTTAGTAAGTGCAATTATCCATATTACTGTTAAAATTACGTATTTCCGTTAGTTGAACTCTTTTGGGGCGGGACGCGGAAGCCGCTTCTGTTTGTGTTTTCTGTGAGTACTTATAGTGTTGTATTACAGTAATGTGATTCACATATGCTGTAGAGTCCGGATCTTCGGGGCTTCTGTACTATCTCGGGTTTTTGCTTGCGGTGCTTTAGAAGCGTGTTGTAGGCGCCTGCACCTTCCGCACTATGTCGGGCTTGACTATGCTGTGTAGTGTGGACGTGTAGGGTTTTGTACTCTCTTGAGAAGGCTACATACAGTTGGTTAAGACTGTGTTGTGGTAATCCGGCCGGGTTAATGGTGTTTCTTGTTTTGGAGCCGTGACCGTGACTCCATTAGTTATACGTTGTTTACTGTTAGTAATATGGATAATTGCACGTACTGTTAAAATTACTTATTTCCGTTAGTTGAGCTGTTTTGTTTTTGAGCCGTGGCTCCTTCGCTTGCAGTGTATAGGCACATGCACCCTCCGTACTATGTCGGGTTTGACTGTGGGGCGGGACACCGAAACCTATTCTGTTTGTGTTTTCTGTGAGTACTTATAATATTGTCTTACTGTAATGTGATTCACATATGCTGTGGAGTCCGGATCTTTGGGGCTTCTGTACTATCTCGGGTTTTTGCTTGCGGTGCTTTCGAAGCGCGTTGTAGGCGCCTGCACCTTCCGTACTATGTCGGGTTTGACTATGCTGTGTAGTGTGGACGTGTGTCAGTCAAGCTCTTTCTTTTTGGAGCCATGCCTACTTTGCTTGTGGCATTTCAGACGCGCATTGTAGGCACCTGCGTTCATTGATTCTATCCAGGCGGGCTCATGGTTTGCCATTCTCGGTTAGCCTGTGTTTTCTGTGGTTGTACTGTCAATATTGTATTACTGTAATGTGCTTAATATTGTATTACTGTAATGTGATTCACATATGTGGTGGAGTCCAGATCTGTGGGTTTCTGTACTATCTCGTGTTTATGCTTGCGGTGTGTTAGAAGCGCGTGGACCATGCTGTGTAGTGTGGACGTTTAGTTCAGAAGCGCGTTGTAGGCGCCCGCACCTTCCGTACTATCTTTGTGGACCTGTGGGGCCTCCGTAGCCTCTTCCGTTTGACTCTGGGGTGCAGCGCAGAATCCTCTTTTTTGTGTGGCTGCGTCGTTAGTCGTTAGCTATGGGCGCGTTGTTGCTTCATTTCTTATTCACGTTTATTGAGCTCTTTCGTTTTTGGGCCGTGACTCCTTCATTCGCGGTGGATCAGACTTCGCTTGCGGTTTATGAGACGTGCGCTGTAGGCGCCTGCGCACTATGTCTCCTGGTCCCATCACCATGTACCTGCGTCCGTGCCTTCCGGTTTACCATTCTCGGTAAGTAATATGGATTATTAATCTCTGATCTCTGCTTCAAAATGACCTCAATTTGTCATGGCGCTCAGGTTGTAAATCCTGATCCACTCTTTGCATGTGTTAGCAGGTTAGTGGCACTTCATGTTGAGTTGATTCGCACTGTGACTGTGAGGCAGGGATTTGTGTTTCCTTTGTTAGAAGACAAAACATTATGACAGAAGACAACTCAATCAAGCACATATGAAGAAATCTGAATTAAGGTAAGCCACCCTAATTTTGGTTCTTCATAAGAAATGTAATGATTTACTTCATCAGGTACAAGTACATAATAAACAAGAATGGTTACATCATATAGCTGAAATACTAAAATGTGTGCTTCTATTTAGATGTTAGTCTAAATATTCTTGATTGTAATAGAAATTTGTCATTTACACCCTCTGATAGCTGTCCTTAGGAGGCTCGGCCCCTAGTAAAATATCAATGATAACACCATATTCGTAATCACTGACCTTGAAATAGTCTAACATGATAGCCCACATGCTTACGATTGACATTTGTCATTTTTCACCATCCGGGAGTGGCTTTTAGAGGACTAATACCAGAGGTAAAGAATCAAATATCAAAAAGTTTTATGAAAAGGGGCAACTTTGACCCCTTGTATCCCTTTGAGGGTTGGACCCCTGAGGTCTCTTGATTTGGTATGGATGGACAGCTTCAAGTCCTTCTAGTAATTTTTGCTGAAGGCAAATATTGGATTACTCTTTATCATAAAGGTCTAATTTCCTGAACAAAATAGGGTCCAAAAATGGACTAAGCATGGGTTTTTTGGGTCTAGATGGCCAAAAATTGTGCAGCACTACAAACAGCTTGACATCTTCCTTAACTAGACATCAAGACGAATCAAATGGTATATCATACGTGGGGATTTTCTCATATCAGTGAGTCAGGAGGTACTGGCAAAAAAAACTGAAGTAATTTCAAAGGGTTCCTTCCAAATCGTACCAAGTACAACAGTGTGTGCTTTAAAAATAATCTAAAAAGCAAAAACAAAGCAGCATTCAGCATCCACTTGACAAAGAGACCAATCCAAATCAGCAGTCCCACCTAAGACCGCCCTTCCTTCACCTTAATAAAAGGATAAGTGTCTGTCTTTACGTCAATATGGTTTACCATGCCACTGTCATTCCAAAAGATGGTGCCCCACAAACATTTTTAGAAATGTAATGTATTGCATTTGTCATTCCAATGGATGGTGCATCACAAACGTTAAGGGCTCATTTATACTTCACGCTCAGAACGCGTACGTGCCTGCATCATGGCCGCCACTCGTTCTGAGCATTCATTTGATACATCCTCTGAGCAGGTCCTCAGAAATTAACGCGACGCGTGCACGAGTACCAGCAAAAAATCGGGGGGTGCAGTGTGCTAAAAGTTGGAATGTGACGTCAGAGTCTCTGTTTACTATCTACATGTGACAGAAAGCCGCTTTGCGGATCCTATGAGATCGGTGTGCGCGCTTCGATATTTGATAAATGGTTCGATGTGGTGAAGCAAAATGCCGACATACAGATGCATTCGTGGTGATTTTATATTCAAGCGTAGCATATTCTCGACCGTAATGACACAATACATTTTAAAAGTCTCACATACCGTCTTCTGTGCTGTCTTTTTTTCTAGGGCTTCCTCTGCTCCTGACAGCAGCGAATCGCCAGCAATAGATCGCCACACTGAGCACATTAAATGAATGATATTCCAACTCTCTGCACAGTTAGAATCCTTAGATTTATACTTGATATCACTTCATGATGAAAAGCATTGAAGTATGTATTACATTTTACAGATAAATCGGTAATTTCGTTTAAATAGTGAATGCTGTTAATAATTACACACATCGGGGTGACACGGTGGCGGAGCGTTAGCGCTGCTGTTTTGCAGGGAGTCATGTCGCTGATATTCCCTGCCTGGGTTTCCTCAGTGTGCTCCAGTTTCCTTCCAAATATATGCAGATTTGAGGATTTGGTGCTGCTAAAATGACGCTAGTGTAGTGTGTGCTTGTATTCACTTGCGATGAGCCGAGGCATCGTCCAGGGATTGTTTCTCACTCGTGCCCAATGCTTGCTGGAATGGACACATCCCTGGATTTAATCAATAAACATCCTTTTCAGAGATATTGCGGTAAGGTGTCATCGGAATTTAATGGGTGTTCTAGGCAATTCACAACACAGATGAAGCCGAACATGTTCTCACCATGATAATATCTCGCACTGCTACCTGGTGGATTCCTCCAGATTTATGTAAAGTACGCGTGCAAGTATAAACACTACAACGCTTGCGTAGCGGGAGCGTCCACTGCAGCATGCGCCGCGTCGCGTGAAGTATAACTCCGGCCTTATGCTGCTTTTACGAATCCCAGCCCAAATGGCATATGACAGAGATGTATGGATTGCATGATGCACTGCAGACATTCCCACTGAGCTCTGCAGTTAATTACTTGGGTTTCAGCTCCTCTTAGACAGGTAGCACTGCTAGTGTGTGATAAAACAGCCAGTCAAGTGCGAATGCTAAATGCAGTCCTGGCATGTGCACTTTATTTGTGAGTTCTTGACAAGTTCTGCCAACTTTAGTGTCATCTTGTACAGTATATAGATTTTATGGTGTTGTAAGTGATTTTATATCTAAGGCTATCCAAGATATGCAAAAATGTAATCGCAGGGCATTCCCAAAACATGTGTCCTAGGAATGCAGGCACTTGATAAAATTGAAGCATATAAGGCAAAGTGAATTTGAAGTCTTTCAAGAAAAAGACATAATGATTGGTTCTGGGGTGCATTTATTGTTGTGGACAGGCATCACAAATTTTACACTTACATTGATGACTAAAACAGTGTGGAAAGATTACAACCTGTAAAAGCAAATGATCCATTTATAATTTGACGCTCATTTCATTACTTCAGTGCTGTCAGAAATGCTTAAATAGTTTCTCCTTTTATGCTTTGTCACTTTGATGGTAACATCATCTTTGGTGCCATTTTGTAAGATCATCTTTTCATGGGTGCTGTCATCATTTTGTGTGCTGCACAAGCCACAGGATTTGTGACATTAGAGCTACGCCAATTAAAGTAGTGCCTGAGGTTTACTGAAAAATAAGATCTAGGGAGAGAGGTCTTGAACAAATTCTTTCTGAGGAAGTCTAGCTACAGCCTTACTCTTGTTTAGGGACCATCACTCTTTGCCAAATGTTCTGACTGTTTATTGTAACTACGTACCTAAGTGTATTGCCGCCGACTTACAAAGCATCTCAGTTCACAGCTTTGCGTTGTGGTGAACTGTTTGTGGTCAGCCGTAATCCTGTAATGTATGGCCCAGAAGCAGTCTCCTTACAGTGTGAGAACTCGTTGTTTCAGCCATGCAGTGACTGCTTCAGAATACTGCCAGTGGAGGACTTCCTATTGACGTCACCTGAGCTCCCTCTCTGTCAGCCTCAACCTTTTCTGTGCAACACCACCACTGCACTCCACCCATCCACAATGCAAAACCCATTCTTTTTGCCAAGTGTGTAAAGACTGCCGACTACGCCAAAGTGTATCGTTGGTGACTCACCCCATGAGCCATCTCAGTTTGCAGATCTGCTCTGTGCTAACTGTCGGTGACCAGCTGCAAGCCCCCAACCTCTGAATTACAACTGAAGCAGTCCATGGCGTAGTTAGGGGTGGGTGGAGGGGGCGGTCCACCTTGGATGGCACATTTTTGGGGGCGGCATTATTGGCCAAAAGGCTCAGTACAATTCGTGTGTAAGCAGCAGGGTTTGGAAAAATATCACTCATGAATGAAAACAGTAAAATTCTCTGATTTTTATCCACAAATGCTTCAAAAATAATTTTCAGAATTGCCTTCTGTGACAGCATCAGACACAGCAGTTGAAATTTATGAGGCAATAACAAAAATAAACATTACACCGATAATAATTTCTAGGAAATTATTTCTTTTTGTTATCAATCAGAATGTGTTCTTGCTCTGCACAGAAAACATCCCCACCTATCACTTGTACACTACACTGGTTCTGGTTTCACAGCGTAATTATATTAAACTAATAATTAGAACAAGGTTTATCAGTGCGTCTATACTATGTTCTTGTCTAGTTGATGCTTATAAATAATTATATGTGAAAAATTATTGCTGTTTCTCTATATATGAATAAATCTATGTAAAATTTAATTTTTCTCTCTACGTCGTCATTTAAATTTTCTATTTAAATAGGTTAACATATTCAGATATGTCAGTGGGCAGCAAATTGAAGCAGCACCCCGCCCTGAGCGGCACAAACTCAGGCTACACCACTGGGGGAAACTCTCCTATTAGCTCATCCTCTAAAGACACTGCTATGTGGTGTGTTCATGGCTGACCATCAGCAGTTGACAGTGAAAATCTGCAAACTGTGAAGGCTTGTGGTGTGAGGTCCATAGCAATACACCAGACACTTTGTGACAATCCTTTTTGTAACCCAAAACCTTTCTGCCAGTTGATTTATAAAAAAGTAGTCCATCTGAACGTCAGTCTAAAGGTTTTCGTCAGGTATGACAAATTCGGCCGCCATGCTGAACTCTGTTGTCCTTCCTATGTGAACCGGCCTTTAACCACTCATGTCTGTTATATGACAAACGTAGTGACACGGGAGCCATTGCACTCCTATTGCCAATGTATTTCATAGGAACTGGTATCTTATTGTGTTTTCAAATATTGTAACTTTGTATTTGAAGAGAAATCAGAAATAAAAGTAATTACATTTAGTAAAGTTTCCAGGCTGCTAATTGTTTTTTGTTTTTTAGGCAAGCTTTCCAAAAGAGTTGAGTGCCACTCATTGGCTTCAGAAAGCACTGCTTTCAAGGGGCTCTAAACTCATTTCTACCAATGCTGCTGTTTTTAAATAAGATAAATTATTTTTTAATCGGTAACATTTCAAAAGCTACTAATTCTTATTCCATTGTCTTCTTCAAGCCGAACATTAAAGATCATCACACATAAGTCAACAATTCACTTTGTCTGAATGAGTAGAGAAGATGTCTTTATTGTGTTTCAGAATTAAAAATAATGGATAGAACTGTAATGTTTGTTCCTTTACCCTTCTATCCTCTTAATTCCTCTGTTCATGACCCTGCTAAATTCTCAAAGACAGTGATAAAGTAGATTCAGTGGAATTCTTCTCGCTTAACAGAGAATCACATACTTGAGGAAGTGCATTTAGGACTGAAGCCAGCAAGCTCTTCTTTACACCAAGAGTTGTGGGATTCTGGAACAAACTACTGAGACATGAAGTCGGAGCAGAAACCTTGACAACCTTTAGCGGACAGTTTATATTTCACACTCAGAATATTTACATGCACACATCAAGGCTGCCACACGTTCCCAGCGTTCTTTTGATGTGTCTCCTGAGCACGTTGTCAGAAATAAACGCGATGCATGTGTGAGTTCCAGTATCAGCAACAATATGGGTGGCATCAGTGTTGAAGTTTTGGTACGTGTTTACTAACAACATATGATGGCGAGCTGCAATGCCACCAAATGATGTTTGGTGAATGGTTTGATGCGGTGAAGCAAATCATCAAACTTAGATGCTGATATATGAAAGTATTCAGGGTGCTTTTCTTCATCCATTTCTTGCATAGGCAATATGACCGTTGCATATTCTCCCTCGTAATGACACGATAAATTTACATTTTTTGCATACTATCTTCACTGTTACTGTTGTTGTGGTTTTTTTTTTGTTTTTTTTGCATCTTCACAACAGCATCAGAATGCAAAATATTTTTATTTTTAACATCTTTCTTCCCTCAACTCACAACACAGCGAAACAGGACGTTGTGTTCTCACCATGATGATTCTTGCACTGCCGTCTGGCGGAATCCTCCAGATTTACTAAAGTACGTGCATATGTATAGTTGTGTTGCATGCTTCGTGTAGCGTTACATATATCCCGAGCCATCTTTAAGAAGAATCTGGATGAGATATTGGGACAGCTAAACAAATGAGCCTGATGGACTGAATGGTCTCCTAAAGTTTATTCTTACGCTTCACTTACTCAAAATGGCCAAAGTTGTGTGACACCACAAAAACAGCTGGCCCAGTTAAATGTCCAAGTTGCCCAACTAGAGACTGTAAAACCTTGGCAAGAATCGAAAAGGGCAAATGTGGAATCTTTAATAACAAAAGATTTTTTTCCAAAAATCGCTCTGTTTCAAAAAAATAAATAAATAAATAAAGCTCACAGAGCCACTGGTTTGGAAGGTGCACATTGAAAGGCACAGCCAGTTTCTTCCATGCTGTATTCTTTTAGAGTGCCATAGGGACGTGTTTGTGGGTGTCTTCCAAATCTGATTTGAGATCTCTCACACTATGAATTATGTAGAGTTTATGCTGTGATGAGACGTTATTAATGAATACTGTCTAGTCTCTGACTAAGCATTTTGTATGCTTTGATTAGCGTTGGACAAATTGGTTTATTAGGAACATTTATTCGAATAATTTATGACTAGTATCAACTCTCCTGTGTTATCTACGTAAGTGGGGAAGGACTTGCATGCAATTCTACTAACATGTCCCTCTTGTCACCATTACATTCTGTATAGAGATTTTAGGGTTTATCATATGAAAGAAGTGATTAATGTATAAAATAATGACAGTTTAACAATTACAATAATTATTTGTGTTCTGCTCCTTTAAATTGAGAGGAATGTGTAGCAGCACAATGTTAATTACCATATCATACGGTCATCTGAGCAAAGTGAGGAGAAACTCGATTCCAAAACTAGACTAGCTGCTTGTTAGTTATATTTGAGACTGATCTTGTTCCACTGTTCACTGAGACAGCAAACAGACCTGAGAGTCATCTCCTTGTTAGTACCGTACTATGTGGTCTGGTCCTGATGCGCTGCTTGATAGTACTCTACTATCTCAGGTACACTGCAACTCACCCACCGGCTTCATGCTGGTTTTCAAATTCACGGCAGGCGATGGCGACATTTAACTCTTTTATTACAGTTTAATGATGTCAGAGTGTTTGACCAACTCCAAAAGTGGACTAGCACTTGTAACCATGGTCTTTTAAAACACCAGGTTTCTGCCTTAACTGGATTTTTTCCTTTACCTTAGTTTTGTGTTTGCATGTAAGCACAATATATGATAATTTGCACAAGCAGCAGGTGAGCAGAAGCCACCATTGTGTGTAAAGACTCATTGCTAACAATGCACATTCAGTACAGGGCCCAATGCTGCTGGGTTAGTGTCCAGCTCCCGAGACTCTGATGACAGTTAAACTGGGTTATTAATGAATGGATCGGTGCTGCGGACATGAGGTGGACAGAAGTCAATGCTCTACAGCCTTGGGCAGTGTGTGCACTTCACTCACCCTCTCTGTATCTGACTTTTTGCCTAATTAAAAGCAACTTGCTAAAATGTATTATCTCTCGGGCCTTTCAAAGTAAATAAAGTCCATTTGAGGACCCAGCTGTGTTCTTCCACTGTTTCCCTTCATTAGTTTGTTTCCCTTTGCCTTACGAGGTTCTGCCAACAGATTCCCTGAACTGTGAGGGGTAGTAATCAGCTGGCAGGTGTCCATTTAGAATATGTGGAGGTATAGGATTTTAAAATGAGAGACTTTTTTTTAATGAATTCAACTTTAAATAGAAGCTTTTACACATAAAATAGCTAAATGTGGAGTACGATATGAGCAACAGTACATGTTGCTGTAGGCCACCTAATGTAGAGAGTGGCGTCTGGACCTGAGGGCAAAGAACAGATGTGAAAAGCCCAATGCTTATTGATCATAGCTCAGGTTAGGTCAGGTTGGGGTGCATGTACTGGTACAGAGCGTTGCTGCACCCACCACATGACTAAACAGCTCACGATCCTGGTTGACAACCCCCCAGGCAGACACACGGTCCAGTCCCACCCTCCGGAATTGACAATCTATCTGCCGCAGCCAGGTATTACATGGGCATCCCCTTGGCATGGTCCAGGTGCTTGGGTCCTGAACAATGATCATCCTCTGCGAATCGTGCCACATGGCCATAGTGCCGTAACTGCTGCATCCTCACAATGCAGGTAATGTGCCTCATTCTACTAAGATGGCACGGACTGGTGTGGCTGGCCGTCTGCTCATCTTGCTAATCTATGTTTTAACTTCGTTTTTATGTATTACTTTATCTCAATGGCCACTGTCCTATGATCGTGATTCTTTACTTAACATATTTTCTTGCTTGCTTTCCTCCCAATTTTCATCTCCTGATGGGATATTATGTGAACCTCCACCTTTGTGTTATTTATCTCCTGACTTCTTCACCTGTACGGCGGTGTTCTCCTGTGTCAGTGAGCTGAATGCCTCTCGGAGACGCAAACTTACCTGCCACCGCCGTGGAAAAACAGCCGGTATTGCTGTTAAACAATGCCGACTCAAGTCCCAGAGTTTGGATTCCCAATGCCTGCAAGTCGTCTATGACCCATCTTCTCCTGCACAGGACTCCATCCCTGGTCCATGGGCGCTGGATACCGGATTTAATGTCTCCATGTCAAGGCGGCATCACTCTTCCTTGGTGTGCTCTCAGGTAGTATACGCTGCTAATCTTTGCACGCTCACCCGTGCTCATCCCGCAGCGAGCTCTTCGACTTCTATCAAGGCTGCTCTCTTGAACGTGAGATCAGTGTCTAATAAAACTTTTATTCTGCAAGACTTTATTATCTCAAATAAACTGGATTTCTTTTTCTTCACTGATACCTGGATTGTAAATGGTGACTCTTCATGTTTTACTGACTTGGTACCATCAGGTTATTCATTTTTAAACTCTCCTCAGCTGACTCGTCATGGTGGGGGCATTGCCACTGTTTTTAAAAGTATGTTCTTGTGTCAGAGCCTTACAAGGGGTCCATTTAGTAGCTTCGAACTGCAACTTTTCAAAGTGTGCAGCTCCCCTTTTTTGTTGTTTGCTGTGGTTTATAGACCTCCTGTAATTAATGATATTTTCATTTCTGAATTCTCTGATCTCTTGGCTGATATCACCCTCTCTCATAACAAAGTTTTTATTGTTGGTGATTTTAACATTCACGTTTGTTGTCAATTGAAACCTTTGGTTAATGACTTTTTATCACAATTGGACTCATTTGATTTTATCCAGCATATTAATATGCCAACCCACTCTCTCAGTCACACCCTTGATCTCGTTCTTACACGTGATATTTCAGTTAATAATATTGATTTATGTGATATTTCTTTTACTGATCACTTTTCTATAATGATGGATTTGAATATTACTGTTGATGTTCCTACTACTAGTTGTGCTCCACGCTGTTCTCGCTTTTTAAATTCTTCTATTATATCCGATTTTTAAACCATATTCTCTAGTCTTGATGTATATGTTCAATATGATGGTATTGATGATTCTGTTTTAGAATTTAATTCTTCTTGTAAAGCAGTTTTAGACTCAATTGCTCTGCTCAAGATACGCTGTAATAAGGGAAGACCTGCTCCCTGGCTAAATGAAACTACGTGACCGCTACACAGCGCCTGTCAAACTGTGGAACGGTGTTGGAAAAAAGATGGACTGATTGTTTCTAAACAGATTTTTAGGACTTCTCTATTCAGCTTCCAGGTTGCAGTTAAGAAAGCTACACATGATTTCTTTGCTGATTTAGTATTCCGTCATTCTAAGAATTCTAGGGTCTTATTTAATTCAATTAATGCGGCCATTCACCCTCATTCGGTGACAGGATTAAATAGTACTGTTCTTTCATGTGAGCAGTTTCTTTCATTCTTTGTCAGTAAAATTGATACTATCTGCCGTGGCATTGTTCAACTGGGCTATGACCTTCCTACTGATAATCATGACATTGTCTTAGAATCTTCTGATCTTGTCTCACTTTCACAGTTAAAAAGTACTATTGACACCCTTAAACCAGCTTCCAGCCTCCTCAATATTATTCCACCACGCCTCTTACTTGAAGCCTTTGATGTTTTGGGTCCACCTTTACTAGCCATCATCAATGATTCTGTTAGTTCGGGAGTTGTGCCCTCATTTTTTAAACATGCTGTGGTGCATCCCTGTCTAAAAAAGGCAGAATTAGATCCTGGAGTTTTAGCCAATTTTCGCCCGATTTCCCAATTGCCATTTCTGGCTAATATATTAGAAAGAATTATTTATAATCCATTGGTTGATCACCTTAACTCCAATAATTTATTTGTGATCTACCAATCTGGCTTTAGGCGTTATCATGGTGTTGAGACGGCCCTCCTGAAAGTATTCAATTACATCTCTATTATTACTGACTCGGGTGGAGCTGCAGTCCTTCTCCTCCTTGACCTGTCCGCTGCCTTTGACACTATTGACCATGAGACATTGCTCTTGCGGCTTGAACATCTTGTTGGGCTTAGAGGGGCTGCTCTTAACTGGTTCAGGTCATATCTAATTGGTAGACACTTTTCAGTGACTTTAAATTCCTCTTTTTCATCTACTGCTCCTCTTAAATGTGGTGTTCCTCAGGGATCCATGTTGGGTCCTATTTTATTCTCTATATACCTTCACCCTATTACAGCGATTTTTAGGAAAATTAACATTTCTTTTCACTACTATGCTGATGATACACAGGTTTATATTCCCGTCTGCAACTCTACAACAAATCAACTGCACAACTGTCTGTCTGAATTAAGATCCTGGATGGCTAATAATTTTCTTGATCTGAATCAAAATAAAACGGAGGTGCTTATAGTGGGTCCATCAGCTAAAGCCCAAATTGGTCTTGGACTTCTCGGCTCTTTCTCTGTCTTTTGCAAACCTCAAGTCCGCAATCTTGGTGTTACCTTTGACAGTAACCTCTCTTGTGAGAAACAGATTAATTCTGTATTCAAGAGTTGCTTTTTCCAGCTTCGTCTTTTAGGTAAGGTCAAGTCTTTTTTATCTTGTATGGATCTTGAGAAAGCTACTCATGCGTTTATCTTTTCTTGCTTTGATTACTGCAACTCGCTGTATTCTGGGATTAGCAAATCCCTGATACGCAGGTTACAGTTGGTCCAGAATGCTGCTGCTCACTTTCTGGTTGGGGCAAGAAAGTCTGATTCTGTTTCTCCAATATTAGCTTCTTTACACTGGCTGCCTGTCAGTTTTCGAATTGATTTTAAAATCTTGTTGTTTTTAAATCTTTACATGGGCTTGCTCCTGCCTATTTATCTGAATTGTGTTCTTTACACCAGTTATCCAGAGTGCTTAGATCTTCTGGTCAGTTGTCCTTTCTTGTCCCTCGTACCAAGTGTAAAACTAAGGGGGACAGACAGGGCTTGTGCAGCTGCTGCTCCTCGCCTGTGGAACTCTTTACCTCATCACATAAAGGAGTCGTATACAACTGAACTGTTCAAAACAAGATTAAAGACCTATTTCTATAAACTTGCATTCTGTGACCTTCAGTAATACTGATGGTTTCCTCTTTGTGATTATATAACATTACTTCTATTTATTATTATTTTATTTATGTTCATTTATTTTATTTCTATTTGTTATTTATGTTAATTATGTTTTTTCTTCTTTTATTTTAAAGCACTTTGGCCACAGCATTGCTATGTTGTTTTAAATGTGCTATATAAATAAATTGACATTGACATTCGGGACAGTTGTCTGCTATGGAAAAAACACACGAGACCAGTTGCTTCTCCAAACTCCAAGAACTCTTTACTCACTCACGTTTTCTTACAGTGCGCATCCTCCAATTGTCACAGAAGCAAATCAACAACCAATCCCCTCTGTGTATTTTAATGACCCTCTCAACATCACATTTTCCCCCCTCCCAAAAGAGAAGAAGAAAAAAAGAACAAAATTATCTGTGTACTAAAGGTAGTCACATAGTCTTGCAAATAGGCTGGTCGTTGTCGGGCCTTAGGAATCTGAGCGGCTGTAGCAAGAATCTCATCTGAGTGTGTTGGCAGGTCAGCCGGAGCTGACTGAGCCTTCCAGGTGAAGTAGGAGCAAAAACAGTAGAGTGGTATGGTACAGGAAGGCTTGGGTAGATTTGAATTTTGAGTAATCACATTTCTGTCCTCCAGACATGGCTGAAAAGTTGAAACAGCTGTTTGTGATGATGGTGGTATGGGTGAAAGAACTTTCCTGAGGCAGCTAGCATGCCATCTAGAACCATCCTCTAGTAAAAAACTTGAAGGGCCGAAACAGCGCATAACACGAATTAGTGCCAACCAGAAGGGCAACAACTTATTATGTCGTTGGAGTCTTCTAACACATATCCATAATTGTATGTGTTGAGAACGGGCACGGCAAATTTTATCCACTCTCTGTTTCATACTGGCTTGTTTACTGTTAACTGAGGCTTGTAAAGCTGAGGGAAGTTTGGTCATGGTGCAAGGGCTCAATGTGTCCAAAGGAAGCTGCAGCTCCCGTCCTAGCATCAGGAAAGCTGGGGAAACACCTGTGGTAGAATGTTGGGTTGCTCGATAATGAAGAAGAGTTTCCAGTAGTGCTTTGTGGAAGGGAAACCCCTGAGTCAGGTGTGCACGGATACCATTTTTTAAAGTCTGAAGTGTTCTACACCACCATTCACCTATGGGTGATAGAAAGCAGTGCGAATATGTTTCAGTCCTCTTTCTGACAGGAATGACTGGAACTCATGTGAGGTAAACTGTGGGCCATTGTCTGTAGATATAACATGAGGCAGTCCCCATCGAGCAAACAAGTTACATAGAATGTCTATTACAACTTTTGATGTAATGGAGCCCACAGGAAAAACTTCAGGCCACTTTGAATGTAAATCATAGACCACAATCAGAAACCTCTGGTGATGTGGAACATCATGCAGTTCTCCACAAATGTCAAGCTGGAGATGTTCCCATGGATGAGAAGGCCAAATCCAAAGGCTAAAGAGGAGGGGTGGGTGGCAAACCTGTCTTACCACTTAAAAGGCAGGCTTCACAGTCACGGACAAAGGCTTCAATGTCCCGATCAATACCTGGCCACCATACCTGTTTGCGACATCGCTGCTTTAATTTGACAATGCCAGGGAATGACAGCAATGTTTCCTCTTGCAATGCAGTGATCATTCCAAATAGACAACTCATTGTTTCACTCTGAAGTAAGGCTCCAGTTCAGAGGACACTCTGGATGGCCATCCATTAGTGATGTAGGCATGAAGGGTTGTGAAAATGGGATCATTTTTGGAGATTTCTTGCAGTTCCTGTAGGGACACAATATCTTGAAGGGGAGAGTGAAGCAGCTGTACCAGATCTGCCTCCATGTCTTGGTGTAGTTTTACAACTGTTTGCACAGTCATTGTGCGTGACAGCATGTCAGCGACTGCATTTTCTCTTCCTGGGGTAAACTGTAGAGCGAAGTGATAATGGCGCAGACGATCTGCCCATCGAAAAATCCGCAAAGGACGGTGGCCAGTGCCACTGGTGGTCAGCAAAGTTGTGAGAGCCTGATGGTCAGTACGAAGTGTGAAGTGCCTGCCATACAAATAAACATGCCAACGCTCACAGGCCCAGGCACATGCTAAGGCTTCCCGCTCCCCTACTGAATACCTTTGCTCCGTGGGTGTCAGAGCACGAGAAGCAAAAGCAACAGGATGTTCATGTCCGTCTTGTACTTGTGAGAGCACGGCACCAATAGTGGAAGAAGAGGCATCACAAGTCACAAAGGTGGGGTTGTTGATATCGAAGTGTGCCAGCACTGGGGTGATGTGAGTTGTTGCTTAAGTGAATGAACTGCTTGGTGGCAGGAAGGGGACCAGTCCCATGGTGTACCTTTCTACAGCAGTCGTCGTAGTGGCGCAGTTGTTGATGAGTAGTTGGGCAGAAAACGGAGGTAATATGCCATCATTCCCAGGAATGAAGCTAACTCGGATGCAGTGGATGGTTCAGGCATATTGTGTATAGCATCTATGTTTGACTGTAATGGTGAGATTCCATGTGCTGACAGGCGAAAACCAACAAAGTCTGCCTGTAAGGCACCATTCTGCATTCACAGTGAGTCCATTCCGGGCCAGAGCAGCAAACACTAAATTGAGGCGTCTATCATGAGTTGCACTATCTGAGCCATGCACTACTCTGTCATCCAGGTACACTACAACACCAGGGATGTTTTGCAAGATGGTGTGCATGATTTTTTGAAAACAGCTAGGCGCTGAAGAGAGTCCAAATGGCATCCTCGTATAACGGAAAATGCCCATGTGGGTCACAAAAGCAGTTAAGTTCCTGCTGTCCTGTAGGTAGCCTTGACGTAAATCAAGCTTGGAAAACACTGTAGAACCGTTAAAAACTGTGGTAAGTTCCTCTGTAGTTGGCAACAGATATTTATCTGGCACCACAGCTTTGTTCACAGCTCGAAGATCCACACAGACACGAAGGCCACCAGATTTCTTTTTTACAATGACTAGATTTGAGACCCATGGAGATGCATCCACAGGTTCTATTATGCCAGCCGCTAACATCTGCTTCAGTTCTGAAAGCAAATCCCCATGAAGTGCTAAAGGCACCCTGCGCAGTGGCTGTATAACAGGAGGAACAGAGGGGATTAATCAGTGGCTGGTGTGTAAAGGAGAACAGACAGCCAAGGCCATTAAAAACAGCAGGCCATTTTTGTGCCCAGGATGGAGAGACCAACAGAATGGCAGTGCCTCTGCTGTCAACAAGTGAAAAATCAAGGCCCAAAAATAAATCCAAGCCCATAAGGTTGGAACCTGAAGCAGAGATTTGAAATGGAAAAGAGGCAAGGGACTTAGTGCCATAGTGTACAGTCAAATGAAGAATTCCACGAATTACAATATCAGTGTTCCCATATCCTCAGAGTGGCATGGTTGGTGGCTGAAGAGAAAGATGTGAGAAAAAGGTCTGATATGTATCCCAGTTCAATAAAGAAACTTTAGCACCAGTGTCAATTAGCAAAGGCAGGTAGATGTCTTCCAAATAAACATGGCATACTTTGAAATTATTCTGTTTGCAGTTGACTGTGTGGATTACTGGAGAAGGCTGACTGGATGAAGATTGAGCTCGCTGAACTGTTTGCTGTGATGCGGGTGCAGAACGGCAGCATCTGGAGAAGTGATTCATTTTCTGACATTTTCTACACCTCTGACCTCATGCTGGACAGGCAGGCGCTCTTGTCGTATGCGTATTTGCACCACAGTTACCACAACTAGACTGTATATTATTTCCTGCCGGTGATCTGACATTTCAGCATACCTATTAGAATGGCATACTGTGGACTAATGCGCATGCACAGAACATTAACACGGTATTTGCGCATGCGCTAAACTTTATTTTGCTCTTGTCTATCATTTCAGGATACCACCGACTAAAGGTAAGTAATTGTGCATTATTAGTACCATTTTTACTGTCCATTTGTTATATAGCTACAGTTTGAGAGCAGTTCACTCATAAAAAACGTAGTTGTACTGTTTGAAAGTGAAGTTTTATTATAGTTTTCTGAAGCTGTTTCTTGCGAGTTCAGCAAGATACTTCATGCACGTTGCGTGTCTGCTCCAAACAGAAACATCTAATGTTTTCTTATTTTTATTAAATCCAACACGTCAGGGAAGTTGTTGAACATTATCATTACTATTGTTGCCATGCGTCTTTTATTTAAATACAGTTTGAGTAAATCTGACCGCAGATATCTCCGTGGGCGGCACGGTGGCGCAGTGGTAGCGCTGCTGCCTCGCAGTTAGGAGACCCGGGTTCGCTTCCCGGGTCCTCCCTGCGTGGAGTTTGCATGTTCTCCCCGTGTCTGCGTGGGTTTCCTCCGGGTGATCCTGTTTCCTCCCACATTCCAAAGACATGCAGGTTAGGTGGATTGGCGATTCTGAATTGGCCCTAGTGTGTGCTTGGTGTGTGGGTGTGTGTCCTGCGGTGGGTTGGCACCCTGCCTGGGATTGGTTCCTGCCTTGTGCCCTGTGTTGGCTGGGATTGGCTCCGTGACCCTGTGTTTGGATTCAACGGGTTGGAAAATAGATGGATGGATATCTCCGTGTGGTTACACAAGTTTCTTTAGGTCTCTTACACATGCACTATAGCATCCAGTTATTTGATTTGTCATGTAATGTTGAACTTTACAACATTGATTTAAAACTTTTATTTACATTTCTAGATAATATCTTAAAACATGGAGAAAAGGTGGGAGGAGATTTTCAGTTACCTTTCTAAGGGGTCATACCCACCAGAGCTGAGTAAAGCACACAGGCAAAGCCTTAGAAAATACGCTTCAAAATTCAGCATTCACGGTGGGTATATAAAGTTTAAAAATCTTCATTACGATGATGATAATGCTGTTAGTGTGTTAGAGTATTAGTGATCTGGTGGTTTTCAGATGAAAATCTTTTCTTCGGGGGTGCACAAAAAGTAGTAAAGACAAAAGAGGAGGCCATGAATCTTTTTAAGGAATTTCATGCCTCACCAATTGGAGGACACACTGGTGTTATAAAAACACGAAGTGCCCTGTGTTCAAGGTTTTACTGGTTTGGCATGACCGCAGACATTGAGAAATGGGTATGTAGTTGTTAGTATATCACTAAGCATAATTGTATCTGTACATGAAACTTGAAACTTATTTGACACTCTTGCAGGTCTCTGAAAGTGAAAAATGTCAGAGTGGGACCTCAGTTGAGTGCAGTTAAAACATTGGATTGTATCAAGGTTAACATATTTTGGGTATCCTTCAATAAGGGCGCGCACAAGAAGGCGAGCTTCAAAAGGGCGACCTCAATTGAGCAAATGTTTTAATATTCTTCCTTTGCCTTTTTATACGTTCAATCATTGCCTTTATCTAATAAATTTTCTGTAATAATTTTGTTGCATTTGCCTTTATTCGCTTCGCCCAATTGAGGTCGCCCTTTTGAAGCTCGCCTTTTTGTGCACTCCCTTATTGAATAGAACCCATATTTTGTAATATACTATATTTTACAGCATACCGCTTATCAAACAACAGGTGTGCTATTCTAACAGTGTAAATGTGGCCATCAGAACGTCATACCTCTTATAAAACAACAGGTTGGTGTGTTATTTTAATAAGGTATCTTGAACTGATCTTGCACTACCGCTATGCTATTCTGACAATGTATGCTGAAATGTCAGAACACCGGCCGCATGTACTGGACTGGGAAAACGGCATCAAGGTTGGCAGATCCTGCTTGCACGTTCAATGACGACGATGTGGCCAGAGGATTGTTTACTCCAGCTTCACGAATGCTGGCGCTGCAGCGCTCTGCATTTTCAACTTGAACTGTGTAATAAGGCGCTATATTGTGCCCGACCCGGCACAGACTGACGCAGAGGCATGTGTAAAATAAACAAACTTTCTTTATTTCTCTTCAGCTGTGGGGCACGCCTTCCCCGTGTCCCACAGGCCCAACACAGTCCCACAAGCACTTAATGCAGCAAACACAAATAAACAAATCCTTTTTCTGGCACCACCCCTCCTCCCAGGCAACCTCGTCCTCTTCCTCCCGATTCTGGCTCCTGAGTGGTGGATGCTGGACCTTTTTATAGCCCACCTGGAAGTGCTTCAGGTGTTTGATCACCTGTGGCTAATTGCACTTCCAGGTGGGGCTGCAGAGATGTCCAGGTGGGTTCCTGGCTCCATGCAGCACCCCCTGGCGGCCACTCCAGATCCACATAGGGTTGTGGAGAACTCCATCTCCCATGAAACTCTGCAGGAAACTGAGGCACCATCGTCAGCCAGGGAGGCTGCCACCAAGCGTCCCGGGGGAGGTAGTAAGATGTCCATGGCTGCTCCCCCGGAACATATGTAGAAGGGGCGTCCCGGCCAGGCATGGGACCCGGCCGCCCGCCACAACTGCTATGTCAACTGTGCGATTTAATGCGAGGTCGTCTGCCTCCAGCAGTAGTCTGTCCCGAATCCGAGGGTTATTAGTCTTTTCGATCAATAGATCTCGTATCATCTCGTCTTATAAATTGCCAAATCTGCACTGCCCAGCTAAACCGCAAAGGTTTGTGACATACTGCAAGACTGACTCACCAGGTAACTGTGCACGTTGACGAAAGATGAGACGGCACAGAAGGACGCTGTGCGAGTCCGAAAAATGAGCATCTAAAGCAGCAATCGCTTCCGTGTAGGTGGTGTTTGAACCGAGTGTAGCGAAGACGCATTGACCTTCTATGCCCAAGTAGTGGAGCAGCAGAGCGCGTTTGTGAGCATCGGTGATCTCCCCGAGGTCCAACGCCTCCAAATATGTTTCAAAACTTTGTTTCCAAGCCCTCCACAGAACAGGGGGGTCACCAGGCAGGGCAAGAAAAGGTGCTGGCGGTGGTAGTGAAAAGTCTGCCATCCTCTTTCGCCAAAATTGTTGTGTCTGCTACGGAAAAAACACACGAGACCAGTTGCTTCTCCAAACTCCAAGAACTCTTTACTCACTCACGTTTTCTTACAGTGCGCATCCTCCAATTGTCACAGAAGCAAATCAACAACCAGTCCCCTCAGTGTATTTTAATGACCCTCCCAACATCACAGTCAAACCAGAGGTACCCAATGATTCCCCAAAGACAAGATTGGCGTTTGGGGGTGGCAAGTGGGGCGACCGCCCAATACCCCACACCTAAGGAGGCCTCGCTTTTGAGGTGCGCGTGTCCCGTTCGAGCGGATTTGTCAAGTTATATTCTCCAATATATATATATTTGAGACGTTTGTAAGAGGAACCCTTTTAAAATCCCTCTTCAAGGTCAAATTCCGTACATGTACGTCTTTGAAAACATTCCATTGTCCAAATATTAATGCACAAAAACATGTATCGCTAATGATAACCGGCTGACATGACATCAGTGTGAGTTATGACTATGACATCCTGCATATCGAGACTCAGAGTATACTTGCAATTTGGGTACTAGCTAATTTCCGCATTTTGCACTGTCGTGGTATTATCATGCATTATGAATTGCACTTTTTTAATAGATTATATCGTTATATTTTGATAAAGTCTGTGTGTTATCTTGCATAAATTTAGCTGAATACTGTAAAGAGAAAATCTGGTGTATGTTAACATTATTTTTATTAAATTCACTTGCAAGTTTATACAGTCCACACATGCCGGTAACAGCATTTGACGTAACCGGCCCCGTGTTGGGTTGGTCAGCGCTAGGCCCCACACACCCCTAAGGCCGCCTCTGGCCAAAGAGACACAGTACCCCAAAGCCACAAAATCGCACCATCAAGTTTCATGCTTTCATAGTGCCTACAGTATGTAGAGCGTACGGTTCTGGCCTCTTCTGTAGGGACGTCTATTTTCTAAGTTTTTATTTTGCTCACTGCTATCACTAACTAAAGGGGTATTTACTTGTATTAATGCTGTGTTTAGCAGACAACGTGACTGTGTTGAGATTGGATAGGATTGGTAGAGATCCTAAAAATAGCACATGGCCAAAATAAACAGCACATTAAAAACACACACCCATTGTTAAGGTTCATTTATACATCATATATCGTGCATCTGCATTGCTGTGAGGGCCTGCTCTTGCATGTGACATATATTTCGTCATCAGTCCTCACGTCAGGAACTGTGTGCCTCTAGAATTTTGTAACCGCGTAGCCCTGTGTGGATTGGCTAGACAAGAAAACATGCGCTCACTGGAGTAACAGTTGCATGCAGTGTTGCTACCCATATATAGTCCAACATTACAAGCACATAATTGTCCACAAATTCATTGTGAGAAATCGCCCAGACTCTGGGAAAAGATGAAAGTTTGTGCAGGCAGAAACAGAAATATCTGTGAATTCTGGTGACTGGCAAGCTTTGTTGAGCTAAATGCCATCCATCCGTTTTCCAACCTGCTGAATCCGAACACAGGGTCACGGGGGTCTGCTGGAGCCAATCCCAGCCAACAAGGCAGGAACCAATCCCGGGCAGGGTGCCAACCCACCGCAGGACACACACAAACACACTAGGGACAATTTAGAATCGCCAATCCACCTAACCAGCATGTCTTTGGACTGTGGGAGGAAACTGGAGCGCCCGGAGGAAACCCACGCAGACACAGGGAGAACATGCAAACTCCACGCAGGGAGGACCCGGGAAGCAAACCCAGGTCCCCAGATCTCCCAACTGCGAGGCAGCAGCGCTACCCACTGCGCCACCGTGCCGCCCTGAGCTAAATGTCCTTGCTTAAATTTTTTTGTAACATTCTAATTTTTCCAATATATAAAGGCATAGAAAAAAAACTTCAGGGGAAAAGTCAAGGATTCAGCAACCTTACAGTGTGGCACACTGAATGCTTGAGCTCTAAACTGACCAGGGTACGCATCCTCTGTACGTGACCACATCTGCAGCTGCCTATGCCCGAGTTTAAACAGGTCTTTATTATGTCTGTGAAGCGACAAACAGAGACTGCTTCATGAGTGTTGTGCCAGGGGCTATTATATTGTAATCTCACTTATACAGTATGAGAGAGCAAGGAAACACTGGGAGATGAGACTCAAAAAAGTGCATTTCACCTAACCCACCGAACCATAATGAAATGAAGACACCTAGAATGAAGGTTCTGAGATTCAGGGCAGCTGTAAATATTAGCTTAGAAATCTCCTGCATATCAATTGATGCGTTTATTTATTCAATATATCTTTAGTAGGAGACATCTTGTGTATGAGCATATTTATAGTTAGAAAAGAAGCCAAAATTTATAGATAAAATTTTATATAGTGAAAGTGTTGTACTTACTTCAGAGTTTCTACACATCTGTACATCCATCCATTTTTTTCAGTCTGCTTGCACTAATTCAGGGTGGCAGAGAGCACTGAATTGCTCTGGTAATCCGAACTCCTGAAGCTGAGAAGCAGCCACACTTAATAATTGTGCCACCAAGTCATCTCTGCTTTCATTGTAATGTTAGCATGAAAAAAATGACAGCTAGTGAGGTCCAAACTCTCTTTCACAATGCTGTCGAAGTAGTAGAAACCTCCAGTCTGGATGAAGAGTGTTGTCTGTAGGCAGCACAAATAAGTAATAACTAATAATGCAGAGCAATTCCTCATCAGAGTGAGACTCACATACACACATACACACTCAGACCTTAATCAATAGTCATTTCCAAATTAACTGTGATGAGTGGATATCCAACTAAGGTTTAATTAAAGACAGATCAGAGAAAACACTTGAAATCAAATTAAACAGGATTGACTCCTTAAGTCCTTGGTGCCTTACATATGTTACTAGCTTAGATAAGCAACATGCACATGCAAGTTGCATTAGACACCTGAAAACATTTAAAAAAATGTAGTTATTTTACTGAAAATGAAGCATTAGGGGTAAATTGGAGCCTCTTTACAACCTCCCACGTAAAATAGGTGTTGCCCTGTCATTTTTCTGATGGCCAACATAACTTCGTCTGTACAGCCGCACAGTAGGTAGCATCACTGAAGCCAGACATATAATACATACGTCTAAAGACAACCATGGGTGAACTGTGCTTAAAAGTGGGTGTTGTCAATCAGATGGCTCACTGAGTGTCACATTTCTAAACCAATCCAACGCCATTTGAAGGCGACGCTCAAAATACGGGTGGTGATTTTGAACTTCAAAGATCAGTGGTTCTCTCGTTAATCTGGTCTGACAGACAGCAAACTTCTGTTTACACTGAACCATCTATGGTCAAAAACTCTCCTAAGTAAACCCTGTTAGACATATAAATGTGTATCACATGTGCAGAAAGCACACTCCATGCATTAAGAATGAACATAATCTGTTTCAAGGGAAAAAAGCATCAGATTATACATTCATATTCAAACACATAAATGGACGAATGGTAAACATGAACAATATTTTGTCATAGGTACTGTGTGTGCTTTCTGTTGTTCAGCATTACAACGATAGCGTAAGAGTTAACCTATGCTTGAAAGAATTGGCAGTTACACTGATGAAATTATGAGCCGCAAAACATCTCTCTATTATATGAAAAAAAATCCTGGGACAAGACGAGACTTTTTCAGAGAGATAATTTCAAGTCTCACGAGACAAGACTTTGTGCCAAGAGATTTAACCTCGCCCACGGTCCACTCACCTCTAATTCGTGTGAATGCCATTGTCAGACACGGTTCCTGTGCTCTCAGCTCTTATAAATTTTTACATTTTCCTCTTTTTAATACAAGACATGCAATCTGTTCTTTTCCTTCGATGTAGTACTTTTCTGGACAATAATGTTATACGTTCTATTTGACTACTTCGGAAAGAGGCCCAAAAGCGTTGGAGAGAAAAGAATTCAAAAAAGAACAATAATAATCTAAGTGCAAATTCAGAAAATAAGAAAAGTTATAATCAGCCTGGACCAAGTGGAATTGAAGACCTCACCGCTCCAAGCGGGGTGGATTTGGGAAGAAGAAGAAAAGACAAAGAGTAGAAGACAAAGTAGAACGTCATAAAGAGATTCAAAAACGTTGGCGCAATACACATGCAGAGCAGGTTAGAGATTAGGAAAGCACTAAAATTCTAAAGTCTGAAAAAACTGATTGTAAAGATCGCATTAGCGCTAAGAAATAGAAATTATTACTCTCTGAAATAACGGAACAAAAGAGATCAAATATATGGACAAAGGTGATATGACAAAAGTATGTAGATATTGTTCGGCTTTAAAGTTTAAGTCAGAGATCTGTAGATCATCTGATTCATGTTGCTATCAGGGAAAAGTAGTGTTTCTTCCCAATGAAGAGGCGTATCCGCGAGAATTAAAAACATAGAATCGAAAGAGTTAAACGATCGGATGTATTTGAAATTCTACAGCCAATAATGGATACAAATCCATACGTCCAAAAAGTATCACACTTTACACGAAATTTATCTGAAAAACACAGGCAAAGAAGTTTTCTTGGATTTCTATATGAATCTGAAAGATCACGCTCGCATATATAATAAACCAACATGTGATGAATTGTCAGCGATAATAGTGTCGAAAGACAGATATCAAAGACAGAGTTGATGTTCGTGTTTATCCAAAAGCACAGCACAATTCGTCACAAGCAGTAGATCCGGGAAATGACTAGCATGTAGGGCCTGCACGGGGGTTGGCGAGCGAAGAAAGCAGGGTGCAGAGCCCTCTAGTACATTTTAAGTAAATGGTGTGTCATACTGTGTCAAAATAACTGCCATTATGAGCTGTGATAATAAAGTACTCAAAACCTCCGAATCAACAAATCTGCCTAACAATGCCAGTAGAAGAATGGATAAAGCTGCACAACATCAACCTTCTGACTGCACATCTAAACAAATAGCTAAAGGAATTCAACATTACTGTCTAATTGGAAATGCAAACATATCATGACAAAACAACCACAGCGTTTTAAAACCTAGTATATCCGTAGACCACAATGCTTATGTAAGCTGTGTTTGCTGTTGTTATGTTATATAGTGATGCGATACTTAAAATGACAGGAAGACATCAAAGCAGACAGAGGCCAGTAGCTGTGGTGGTCTGTGTGTGTGTGTGTGTGTGTGTGTGTGTGTGTGTGTATGTGTGTGTGTCTGTGCGTCTCCACTGTCATATCGTTCATTACACATGCAAATTAATTATTAAGGTTCAGTTACATTGTGTTACTGAACTCCTGAGTGGACAACAGCAATTATAGTTCTTTATTCTCTCAGCGTCAGGTCTTTTGTACAGTATCTGTTGTGCTCTCTCTGAAACCCTGGCATCGATTTAAAATGCATGGACTGAAGAAACTGAAGTAGAAGCCCTGTTGGTGTAGCCTTTGCAGTGCAGGATTTCTCTGCTATTCACTACTCACTTTTTAACCCTTAAACCACCGAAACCGGCTATAGTTGGTTCCCAGTGCAATTTGCCAGTACACCGGAGCTGATCAGTCAGTGCCGTACATTTGTTGAGCAGCCAGCTCATGACCACTGCCGGCCCCGGCAGCACTGCAGCATCACCATCCCTGGGATTCAGCCACTGCACCAGACTAGCCTGTAAGCATCAGCGTTGGCCTCTGTGTGCTTACATGCAGCCAGTTCAAGCGCAGTTGGCTCGATTTACAAGATTTAATCAATGGCGTCAGTTGCACCTTGTACATATAATAATAGATTGTTGCAGTAGTTTTTTTTATAGTTTTTACAGTTCAGTGGCAGTGTGTAAAATGATCAGTGTTGCAGTAAATGTGATGCTCTTTGCATGGAAAAAAAACGTGATCCATTAAAACTTCACTTTTTCTTGGTGAATTGTGATGTTTCCTTAAAAAGTGCAGCAAAGAAAGTATTTGACGTCCAGGGGTGTATTAAGTGTTAACAGATTGTCTCCAGACGTGTATTCTCAGTTGAGTGTCATGTCTGGCCCTGCAAAGCTATACAATTGTCAGTGATATTGCCTTACATGTCCAGAGTCCTGGGTTTGAATTGTAGCCCACTCAAACTCTGTGTTAAGTCTGAATGTTTTTGTGGACTCACCTGGCCCCAAGACCCCCACTTCCTTCTGACATCCCAATGCAAAGACAGGCTTCTTAGAATAATTAATTATTTTAAACTGGGCCTTTATATGAGTTTATGTGCGAGTGTCCCCTGCAATCCACGGTGGTCTTGCTTAAAGTTGCTTCCTGATATGCACTCAAGGCAGACAATTTAACCCCCCCCCCCCAATTTTCAAATGGATGACATGAATATGAAAAAGAAATGGATAGAGAGTTGAAAATATCTTGCAGCACACAAGCATCTCTGTCTCTCTTTAGAGCTCTCAGAGCTTTATACATTCAAAATTATATGTTTTATTGTCTTCCCCGCCCCATTTATTTATTTTCCCCACTGCCATTTGCCTAACTTTGACATATTAATTATAAATTCTATGTGAATGCTTAGATTCAGAAAGAACACTTTGCCAAAATATGACAAATAGTCACTCAAGTCTAAATCCTTCAGACTTAACAAGGCATTAGCACAATCTTTTCAAAGCAGATGGTAAATGAGCTTGTGATTCCAGTTGGCTTTAGATTTAACATTCCCAAATGCCTACATCTTAAAAAAGGTTTTTTTTTTAAAGTTTCACAAAAGCATCAAAAGACTTTAATCTTTAATTAGGCAGTTTGGAAAGTGATGATTATACTGCAGCAAATTTCTGCACTTTTTAAGTGTTACTTAGTATTTGGAAGATGATGCCTCAGGATTCAAGCCATTAAGTTGGGCAGCAATTCAGATTCATCCATCCATCAGAAGATTTACAATACAGTTTTGATCATTTTTATATTATTAGTGAGTTGTTAGCACTGCTGTCTTGAAAGTTCAGTGTTCTGGATTCAGATCTTGTTTCCCTGATCATTGGCTTTGTCAAGAACGCATGTTGTCTCCATGTTTGCATGCTGTTTGTCTGGCACTTCCCAGATCCCAAGTTAGATTCTAAATTGGCCCCTTGTGTGTTTGCATGTGTGTGGCAACGTACACCTAACTGGACTAAAGAAGACATTTGAGGTTTTTTTCAGTCAAAGTAATTTCTTCACAATCATGATATATATCAAGTTGCCACAGTAAGGCTTTTTTTTCACAGTAGGACCCCAGAATTCATAAGCTTCTTTATAAAATCCTAGACGGGCTAATTATTTTTTTCACCTCCAATATAAAATGCAAGAGTGGGCTTGTTATTTTTATTTACTTTATAAAATATGATTCATGTTAGAACATAATTTAATTCAGCAAATCATTAAATAACATGATTGTGAAAAAAATCAGTACATTTGACTTGAAACATATCTTTTAAAGGGTTTGAGAATTTTTTAACTATTATTATAGAAATACTATGGGTGCAGTTATGGACGGGGGCATCTGTAGAATTTGCTGGGATCAGAATCTTAGCCTTCTCTGTGGTTGTCTTGAGCTCTTACACGCCAATAAGAATTTGAAGACCAGGGTTTTGCATGACTTGCATGTTTATGAAAAATCAAAATCCCACTTGAGCTTTCATGCAAGTCATATGTGTATGTGTATAAAGCCCACTATTTTCATTTGTACATATCCTACTGTAAATAAAAAATATAAATAGAGCTTCCTTGAGTTTGCTCCTTGTTTCAGTATAGTAAAGTTTGTTTGTTTATTTCAATTTACTAGCCTGCCAGCTAACTAGCTGTGCATCATGGCAGACAGTGCTAATATTGTTGACCTGATTTTAGCAAAGCCATTTGATAGCCTTTCTTATGAGGAGAGACTCGGAATTGAATGGCAGGGCAGATAAACACTCAAGACTGATTTGATTCAAAAGTCAGGGAAAAATAACTGGTCTTTTCAACTCACCTAGTATGGTATGGTATTCAGGGAGACTGAGATCTGAGCTCCAAGTCTTACATTCAAATTGTGACTTGCAGGGCAACAGAGGTAAGCTGTGTGATTTCTTAGTGTTTTCTAAAGACATGGAGTTTGTGAAGTGCAATGTCTTGGCTATACAAGCTTTTGTTTTTAGTAGCAACAATTGTAGGTACATCAGCAGGTGTACAGAGGAGCTTCTCCTGCTTAAAACGAGTGAAGTCACACTGCTGCAACCAAATGGGCAAACACCGTTTATGCAGCCTCACTCTGGTGGCCATTGAGAAGAAACTGGTCAAGTCTCTGGAAAGGAGGGCAGAAATTACATATAAATAACACAATGCAATAATTAACTCATTTTATGATGTAGGCCTAAAATGTGCTTCTCAGGTTTGAAAGACCACCAGCCGCCACTACATCAAGGGTACCTGCATTTATGCTTCAGAAACTGTCTTAACGCAACAATTTCAGTCCAAAGAGTTGCCCCTAATTTTGACTTTTAAAGGAGCCTCAATGGCACTGAAAGGGAAATTTACACAAACTTTAAGCCATGCAGTGAATGAGACATAGATTATGAAGGCAGAGTATGAAAAGGAGTAAGAGTCATTACAAGAACTAGAAAGTACAACCACATCACTGCTTTTCTTAAGTCTTTACACTGACTTCCAGTTGTGTTTAGAGTTGATTTCAAAATTCTTCTTTCTTACATACATATAAATCCTTAAATGGCTAAGGTCCTGCTTACTTATCTGAATTATTCTTAGTTGCAAACCAGGGTGTTCATTAAGATTTCAAGATGCTGATTAATAAAATAACAGTGGAAGGTGGAGCTTTTAACTACTGGGCCCCAAAGCCAGTCTGCCTGCTTATATCAGAGATGCACCTTCAGTCTCAGCTTTTAAATGCTCACTACTTTAGTTCAGCATACCCTGATTAGAGCTGCTGATTATCTGTGCATACTCCTTTGTTTGTCACTCATTTGTACAAAAAGTATAAATATTACAATAATTATAAGCTGTTACTAATTCTTGTAAAGAAGATTACAAATGCTCAGAAATTAGAATAGACAAAGGAGAAATTAACTGATTTCAAAACTGCACAAAGTTCACTTGTTTTAATGTTCTGTTGCTGTTGTGTATTCGTAATATCTAGCATCATTATAATTTAATGTATTATGTATTTTAAGAAAAAGTTTGTATTGGATAGTTAAAAGAAACAGTTTTGTAAAAAGTAAACATTGGTTCCTGCCTTGTGCCCTGTGTTGGCTGGGATTGGCTCCAGCAGACCCCCGTGACCCTGTGTTCGGATTCAGCGGGTTGGAAAATGGATGGATGGATGGCTGGATAGATGCATGTTTTACTTTACTGATAAGAACACCTGTGCTTTGGTGTTTACTCAACCTCCTCCTAGTGTTTTTAGGAGATTCAGTTAAGTGCCGACTTAGGATGTGAAATTTGTGGTGGGAGTGAAGGGATATGAAGCTGCCACTTTTGACATGGCCTGAAACGGGAGAAGGGTGACTTTGGACGAATGAGTATATGTAGTTTCCCCCTTCAGGAAAAGAGCTTTAGGGAATGTCATTTATGGCTGGGGGCATCAAACTGGTTTGGCAGGGGTGATCTGTTTGGACATTACCTGAGCCTATGAGCTCATCCCCTGAGGAAGAAAGCCTAGACATGAGGACAGGTTTGAAATGGCAGTTTGTGCACCCATTGGTCTGGTTTATGATTGGTCTAGCATCTAACTTCATTCTGTATCACGACGCCCCATTGGTTCATGATTTGTGATAGGAATGGTATAAGTTGATCACTCCTGTCTATCTGTCTATCTTACCATCTTACCTAGAATAGAAGACTGCCTCTCTCTTGTTTGCCATTTCTCCATGATGAAGACAACTCTATCTCGGCAGCCATAATAAGACAGGCATGCGGCCTGTTTCAGTACTCCATTCAAAGGATGTGTGGTAGCACACAAGGTAATTGGAAGGAGCTGGGTGAGAGGTCCATAGGGGTTGGAGGAGACATATAAAATGGGGAGATGGATGCCAGAGGTGGTCTTTAATCTTCATTTGTTGACTCTGAGTCTGACGTTAATGGAGTGTGCCCCACGGTACTCCTGAACTGCTTGAATAAAGATAGGTGGAGGTGTAGGTTATTCTTTGACTAGCATTAAGAAGCGGAGATAGTACAGTGAGACTTAACTTTAGAGTTGTTTGATTTATTTTTCTTTTTTTGGAAGTTTACTCTTCTCTTGGACAGCCTGGAAAAGGGAGAATGAGAAAGGCATGGAATTACTGTTGTGTTTCTTTTTTGGGGAGTCCTTGGTTCCTTACAAGTAGCCTGGAGAAGGGAAACGGACTGGAATTGTGTTTTTGTCTGCTTGGGATTTGTTTTCTTTATCGCATCATATCAATTCAAACACATGGGATCTGTGATTGGATGAACTTGGTGATGTGATTCGTCACTTAACTGCAACTTTTGACACTTTCATATTGTCGATATTTCCTGTTTGTTAAAAAGAACTGTCAATTTTTCTACCATCTCGTCTGAGTTTCTCTCATGCATCCTCGTTTATTCTTATGGTGGGCGCGGGACATCACAAGGTTAAGTGACTGGATTGACTATCTTGCAGTCAGCTTGACACAGGATTTGAGTCTGTGCCTTGTGCTTCTGCAGTCACCTTTTTGCCTAACAGCCTGTTCAGCACCTTCCATGATAACCTTGTGTAATGTACACCACATGGTAACATATCACTTCCAAGATCACACAGTCTTTTACAATTTAATGTAATAATCTAAACTGTTCTCCCATCTCCAAACTCCTTTTTTTAAAAATGTGCTTATTCAAAGCACCTCTGTGGATAAATTAGAGAAGGTGAATATTCTGACAGTAACTGTTAAACTAATTATGATGTGAGATAAGTGAGACAATTCAGCAGTGCATTACTTCCTCTTGAAAAACTACAGTTTCAGATGCTGAGCAATCAAGAAGAATGCTGAGACACAGCCATAAGATGAAGGACATTCATTTAAATCTGCACCTGAAAAGGCAGTGCATGCAGAGAAAATTTAAAATAAATTATGTTACTTACTGATAATATAATATTTGTGTTCAACTCTTAGATGTCCAGCTTTACAGAAGACACAAATGTCAAAACAATAGTGGTCCAATGGTGCAGCACACCTAATTCATCCATCTGTTCTTCCATTATTTACCCAGATAATCCAATTAAGGGGCACAGAATCCTCCTGGTAGCATCAGGTACAAAGAAAGGACCACTCGTGGATGGAGTACCAGTCCATCACACATTCACAACATTTCATTATAATGTTACTTTGCTTTCATTTAAATGCTGAGCAGAAATAAAGCGCTCCCATTATATTCTGATTACGAACATGTTTTTCAGCAATGGATCACCTCAGGTGGGGCTTTATAAAGCAATACAATTGACTTTAACAATATAATGAAATGACGACAAAATCAACACGGTCTGTCATTACTCTTCTCAACCACTGATTGAACAGTTTGAAAAATAGGATCCAGACTCACACCCAGCAGATTAAGACAACAGCAACATGGGCTTCTTGGTGTTTTTCGATCAATTTTTAAAAATATTTCTTGATTATACATCCTCTAGCTGTGCTGCACAAAATGTATTGCAAATTGAAGTCATAAACAAGCACTTTTATGAGTAATAAAAAATATTTTTGTCAGTCATTTGCAGTCCTGTATTACTCTTCATTTCTGAATCAATTCTCATAAAGAAAAGCACTTCAAGACTGTGAGCAATTCCTTCCACAGGAGTTTTGTTAATATAAACACACAGGATGCAATGTCTGGTTTGACAGCTCACGGCTCCAAGTTTCTTTCTTGCACCCTCCTAGTCCTGCTCATTGATCGTCATTTTCATGGAAATAACCCTTGTCCTAAATTTTGACCTCATCCTGTATAAATGTCATCTATTACACATTGCCTCGTACTCATGAGCACTCTCTCATTATCACCCTGCAGCACAGGTGTAGGACCACCATACATTGGTGTTGCACCAAATGTAGTTCATCAATGTTGAGAAAAACTGTTGAATATAAATTGAGAGACATTATGCTCAGACTATATGATGCAATAGTGGGGCCACATTTGGAGTATTGTGTGAAATCTGGTCATCACGCTACAAAAAAGACATAGCAGCACTTGAATCTGCATAGAACAGAGCAACTAGCAGCATCCCAGGATTTAAGGAGTTTAAGGCTTGTCTAGTCTTAAATGGAGGAAAGTGCAAGGGGACATAATCCAGGTGTTCAAAATCTATATATTTAAAAGTCAGTATGTGTGTGTGTATGTATGTGTGTACAGTATGTATGTATGTATGTTCCAGCATCACTTCTGAACAACTGGAGTGATTTTCATGAAACTTGGTACACTTGTTTCGCATTGGTTGACTAAAAATACTGTAGGGTGAAATCAACCCTAACTCACCCCCTTCTGGGTAGGGTGGGGGGTGATCTTGCAGATGTCTATGCATGTTATCATCCAGCTGATGCTCAGAGCGACCACTAAAGGGGGGGAACTGGAGGTGACTGCCAGCATTCTTTATGTTTGAGCACCACCATGTGCCTGTTGCTTTTAAAATTAAATAGAGTTGGCCGGTTCCGAGCATCAACTGGATGATAACATACATACAAGACTGTAAGACAAGCACATTAGTGAGTCATCATTGTTTGTTAATTTATTTTTATTCTTAAATTTTTGGGTTTTTTATTATGTTTTTCTCAAACAATTAAAAAAAAAAAACACTTTATTTTCCTCCCAGGCAACGCCGGGTATTTCAGCTATGCTAGTTATTCATGATGTAGATCCAGCAGAATTCTTTCAATTTAACAGTGAACCACGTGCTCAAGGACAACAGTGGAAAATAAGGAGAAATGCCTTCAGAACAGAAGCCAGGAAACAATTCTTTACGCAAAGGGTTTTGGGAATCTGGAACAAACTATGGAGTCACAGAGTTGAATCAGAAACTTTGGACAACCCTTAAGAAGTATCTGAATGAGGTATTGGAACAGCTTAGCTATTAGCTAAACAATCAAGCTTGATGGACTGAATGATCTCCTCTCGTTTGTCAAATTTTGTATGTTATGTTCCCTGTTCATTGACACAGATTTGGAGTGAAGTCATCCACAGGGTCATTGAGTACTGATAAAAAAATCAGAAAAGCATGAAAAACCACCATGATTAAACATTCTCAAAATAATATCCAATTCGGGCATGGCGTGTGGTGTATATTTGTGTGTGAGGGGTGGTGCTGCAGGAACCAGGACTGGATTGGGGAATTGCACACATGGACACTGACAAAGAAGCACCAATGAACCTAACTGCTTATCTTTAGGTTATGGGATGAAAACCCATGCAGACACAGGGAATGACTAGCTGTAGTGTCAGTGGCGTTGTTCTGGGCAGGGCGGTGCTTTTATTTGCCACCCTCCAACATATCTGAATATGTTAACCTATTTAAATGGAAAATTAAAATGACATATAAAGAAAAATTAAGATAAATTTTGCATAGATTTATTCATATATAGAGAAACAGCAATAATTTTTCACATATAATTATTTATAAGCATCAACTAGACAAGAACATAGTATAGATGCACTGATAAGCCCTGTTCTAATCATTAGTTTAATATAATTACGCTGTGACAACCAGAACCAGTGTAGTGTACAAGTGATAGGTGGGGATGTTTTCTGCGCAGGGCAAGAACGCATTCGGATTGATAACAAAACGTAATAATAAATTGTAAATTAGTTGTTTATCTTCCTAGAAATTATTAATGGTGTAATGTTTATGTTTATTTTTGTTATTACCTCATAAATTTCAACTGCTGTGTCTGATGCCGTCACAGAAAGGCAGTCTGAAAATTATTTTTGAAGAATTTGTAGACAAAAATCAGAGAATTTTACTTTTTTCATTCATGAGTGATATTTTTCCAAACCCTGCTGCTTACACACGAATTGTACTGAGCCTTTTGGTCAATAATACCACCCCTCAAAAATGTGCCTCCAGGGGCCTACCGCCCCTAGCTACACCACTGTGTATTGTTTGAAACCAGGATGCTGGATCCAGGCGACAGCAGCACTAACCACCTTACCACCCAGTACCAAAATAAAAGACAATAAAAATGAAAATGCCTGCAAGAACTGTGAGGCGGCTTGATTACCAACAGCTCCACCCCATGCTGAACCAAACATTCATTCATCCATCATTCCACACCACATTCTCCATCCAATACAGGACTGTATTGTCCCTGCCACCCTAATGTAAGCAGGAGTTCATGTCAGGAAGTTGTAATAAAGTTAATTGATGGATTATTTAAGGGAGGAGAAATTTGGTGGGTGGAGTAGAGACAAAAAAAATAAAGAGAAGTGTTCTTGGTTATCTCAGTGCTGTATCTCTACTGTTGTATTATTAAAGAAATAAAATATAGTTGGCAAATAGTCCACAAACCGGGGTGACCATCTCTGTGTGCCTTTCCACACATCGAAGACTCAGTCTGCTATGCTACCGAGGTCACCTGCAAGCCAAGAAGAACCGACGCCGAATTCTGGTAAGGAGAGTAGCGGACTCTCAACACCCGCTCTTATACTAAATTCAGAATACTGCAGGCTTGGGCTGCCAGTCCATTACCAAGTCCACTCACTTACACTCCTCTTCTTCTTTCGGCTGCTCCCGTTAGGGGTTGCCACAGCGGATCATCTTCTTCCATATCTTGCTGTCCTCTGCATCTTGCTCTGATACACCTATCACCTGCATGTCCACTCTGGAAATTTATAATCCCTAGTTAACCTGAAGTGCTTTATGATGTGAAAGGAAGCTGGAGGATCTGGAAAAAGACAATGAGGTGGAAGTTGAAGCCAGGGCCCTGAAGCAGTGAGCTAGCAGTACTAACTAGTCTTTCTACTTTAAAGGATAAGTTTGAAGTTTTCTTCATAAACATGGTACATATACATTTGCCGCATGAAACTGTGCCCTAAAGTTAAGCACTTTCTATAAATAAAAAAATATATATCTTGCCTGCTTTGGCGCTTTACAATGAAGGATAAGGGGCATGAAGGAAAAGCTGAAAAACTTACCATTACGTCCATTTTTAAGTCAGGACAGTTGTCGGCTATTAATCCACGCCTTCCATGTTTCCATTGCTGTTTGTGACAACAAAACGGATCTAGAAATAATCATTTTATTGCGTATTCTTGGTACTATTTTTTCTTGTGGTTGTGACCTGTTTTGTTATTTGCTTATGTGAATTCTCATGTAAATCAAAACAAAACCAACCACGTGGCACCAAAATTTTGCCGTGATTTTGTCTGTGTGAAGGAACCACCTGCTGACTAAGTGAAAGGTCGCTTCACAGGAAGCGAAGTGCTGAGCTATCGCACTCAGCTGGTCTTCTTTCAAAATGGCCGAATCTCGTTTTACAATGTGTGTGTAATCGCAAGACACTGATCAATACTCGACAACTGTTTTGGCTTGAAAAATAGATATATTTGGAAAGTTTTTAAGCTTTTACCCTACATTGTAAAGCATCGGTGCGGACAAGATATTGTTTTAGAAAGTAATTAACTAATTAATTTCACGTGGCAAATTCATATATAGCATGTTTGTGAAGAACAAACATAACTTTAACTTGAAAAATACCAAACATACCTTTAACTAAATCAGTCCACTACAAAGTGGGCATTTTACATTTAAATCGTTTTTAGATTAAGTTCTTAATGGAATGTTTTGCACAAATGCATTCGGTGTCAGACCAATAGGTAGCACAGGCTGCAAGCCACTTGAAGTATTAAATACAAGACCGCACTTGTGCTGCTCATCCAGAAAGTCTTCTAGTAGGAGTGAAAGTGGTCTTTTCTGGTCACTGACCACTGCTCATCTTGGACACATCCTGTGCTTAAAGTGCAGCATACACTGTAAGTTCACTTAAATTTAGCTGGATGGATTTGAGTAATTGGTGTGGTTGTCACTCGGTCATTTTTTAATGATGTGCTCGAGTCACGATCTTCATAATGCTGTGCAGGTAAAAGAAAGGAAACATTAAAGCAGCTGTCACAAAAATGCATAACTGTAGGGCTTAAATTAGCGGTGAATCAGGAAAGCAAAGCCTAGCAGGTCAAGGATTTATGGATTTATTTGTTTAACTCAGACTTTAAATTTAAGGTTATTGTTATTTGCACAGTAGTACAATGAAATGTTTACCTGCTTGCTGACACACATACACAGGAAGATGAACGATCAAATAAAACACAGGTGTTGAACTCCAGGCCTGGAGGGCCACAGTGGCTGCAGGATTTCATTCTGACCCTTTTCCTAATCAGTGACCAGTTTTCACTGCTAATTATCTCCTTTTCAATTCATTTTAATAGCCCTGTTTTTAAGGATTCACTGCTCTGAATTGATTCGTTTCTTCATTAAATGGCAGCCAAACAAAAATGAGACGTGAAATGAGCCAACAGAAGACCAGCTAAACTGGAACATCAAACTCCAACCAGTTTCTTAATGAGAAGCCCATTCCCCGTTACTTAATTCCATAGCTTGCTGCTGTTCTCATTCTGCTGCAGCAGACATTTCCTAAAGTGTTGATTTTCTGTTTCTGATTACTGACCTGAGAGATCAACCTTACCAAGACTCTCACCTTTCTTTATGTTCAGATAATGTGGTTAGCTGGTCACTTGTTTTCTCATTTTGTGTCTCATTATTGTTTGGCTGCTAATTAAGGAAATAGAAAGAACTAAGGGGTCTGAGTCGAGTTAATTAAATCTAAGGAAAAAGAAGATAATTAGCAGCAAAAACAGGTCACTAATTAAGAAGGTGGTTAGAATGAAAACCTGCAGTCAGGACTGGAGCTGGACACCCCTGATATAAAATAGCAACAACAGTTACAGCCTTCAGCAGCCATGCAATAAGAACTCAATTCATGAATACAACACCGCCTGGTACCTTCCACAAGCCATGACCCTTTTGACTTCTTTATGACCATTGGCTTCTTATAAAATGCATTTTCTGGTAAAAAGAGCAAATTTTGGGAGCTGTCTATTGTTTGACTTACCTCCTACTCAGTTGTGGAAAAAAAGCCCACACCAACAGTAATGGTAATGTTTTCAGAAGGAGTCAGTGGCCATTGTGATCTGAACTGCTGCTGTCTGGAGCGACAGTCCACCTTTGACCCTCAAGCCTGCCCAGTAATTACCTGCGGCCACAAAATCAAAGAGACAACAATTAGAACAATGAACTTGAACTCAAAAAATACAATGGCTTTTCAAGCTCAATTCCATATAGCAATCCTTACTTTAAATGTAAGAAAGAAATCAAAAAACAGTAATTTAAACAAGTGAAAAAAAAGAATTGCTGAGACCTTATGCTGTTTTAGGTACGTCTGAAATAAAAGCTCCCTTGGAGGATTAAAAAGGTTTTGAACAAAGTAAACTGGTTCAGTGCCATGGAGAGTTCACTCTCACTTTGTACTCCACTCTGTTACAGTCTTGCAATGGAAAAAAGGGAGTTGGCCACTCAAGATGTTGTTGTGAGAAGCAAGAAGGTGTGTGCTGGCAAAGCAAAAGGTAAACTGGTTAGACTGGTCCTAAATCGCTGACTGACTGGTGTCCTGCCCACAGGTTTAGTTCTTACTGGTGCTCAATGCTACTAGACAGGCAATTTCCTGAAAAATCAACAGATCAATGCAATAATGTAGTATAATTAGATTATTAAACTATAGAAGAGAGTGGGGTTGATTGCCACATTTTATATGCTACATCCATTTTTTCAGGCACTAAATTTGCTAAACTTAACACAACAAAAAGCGCAAATCTCAGGTATAAATCTGTAAATAAGCTGCAGAGAATTCATATCATGAGGCATATTATTAGTGATTTAAGTTGACATTGCCCATTTATGACTATCTGTCTCATTGCTTGTCTCTGCATTATTAGTTACTTTACGCTAGGGATGTCACAAGAATCGTCACGTTGGTACTAAGTTGATACCAAAGTTCAGAATACGTAACAGTACTAGCTTTTTTACAGTATGGCCAGTACTTTGAGAAAGTCTTTACTGCACCCAAGTGTGACTTCATGTAGACAAATTACTTCAGTCGGACAATAACGTGTGAAAAAAGAAATGTGTTAGTAAAAACTACATGCAGTATATAGTGGTGACGATACAGCATCACATCAACACGTGTTGAAAAGAGAAAACTCTGAGGTCAGGTCTGGAAGTACTTTGTGTCTGACGCAAGAGAATTTCAAAATGTGACTGCAGGAATGTTACTTATAAAGGCCAACTTACACATTCAAGCGGCTTTGTTACTGCCTCTTATAGTTCATTCAGAAACAGATTCATGTGTGCTTTTTGAGATGAGAGTTTCATTCTTTCAACTTGTAGTGTAATGAAGTCGTGAGAGGAGATAAAATGGATTGCTTTTTAATGCAATGTCCTACAGAATCCTGAAAAAAGAGCAGAGGCTTCACATTCATCTTCTGCTTGCGCTGAGGTCTTCTGCAGAAGTCTATTTAAACTGATGAGTCCGTTTTCTAACTGGTTTACACAGTTCAGGGGCACAGAGGAAACCTTATGTACGTCTACTGTGCTGCATATTTACTTAATTTAACTCATCCATTAAATATTACTCTTAGTAAGTTTTTAAATTAGTATAGATGTAAATATACATCTTTAAAATTTTACAATAGCCAAGGTTACAAAACTAATAGCAGGATTCTCTGTTAAAACCAATTTTAAAAGCATGTTGTTTACAAAGGGTTTGTTTAAATTAAAATGTTGTGAATTATCTCGGAACTCACTAATTCATCAGTGCAGATGTAGTAATGTATGGCTTTTTATTTTTAGTTTTGATTTTAAACACTATTTTTCAGCTACTTGACAGAAATTTTCCGAGAATAAGTTTGTAATGTGCAAATGGTAAGATAAATATGGTAGTCCATGATGATATCATTTTTTATAAATCCTGTGCTTAAATCCCCCCAAGATTATCAGATTCCCCCCATTTGTTGATGCACTGGAGGAATCCTCATGTCTATCGCAAATTAAAATTCAAGCCGTGCATTGCATTTTGATATTTATAAATGCCAATACAATTATAGTTGTAGATTTGTTTTTCTTGCCGTGTTATTGAATGGTGTAACAAGGCGCTGTATAGGCACCCGACCCGACACAGACTGACAACGGAGACACGCGAAAAATAAACAAAAAGATTTATTTTCTTCGTCTGTGGGTTACACCTTCCTTGTACCTTCGTCAGTCCCAGAAGCACACTGTAGCCGCCAAAGTATAAGGCGAGATCAAGCACGGGTACAACACGTGCCGAAAGAAATCTCTCAGTCCAAAAGTTTGTTTTAAAAATATGTAGTGAAAGTTAAAAGCAAATAATCCACACAAGAATAAAAGAAAAAATAGTTACACACGTAGAATAAAAGGCAAAAAAAGGGAAAAATGTATCTTCTCTAAACTTAGCTTTTCTTGAGAAACTTTAGTTATTTCTGTACTTAAAAGTTCTTTAGTTCTTCTTCTTTACTTAAAGATTCTTAACTTCTTATATACTTAAAGATTCTTAGTTTCTTCTTCTGTACGCTTTAGACATACGGCTACACACTTAAATAAGTGCTGTTTTATGAGTTACTTCACACACTCAAAAGGCCCGTTGGCACATAGGCACGGTCACGGTTTAAAACCAAATGCCTTCTACACCTTACACATGGCAAGGCTGGTCACTAACTGAGGATAAGGGTTAGTCAGAACAAATAGAAATAGCTAGAATATACCAACTTTACTCAACTTATGGGGGTTATAGGAACCTCCCATAGATTATACATTGTCATCTTAATATAATATTTATGAATCTTATATAACTATGAAAATGGCTGTTACACACACAAAACAAAAAACAAAGCACCAACAAAACATCAAATCTTCGTTCACCACCACTCGTCATCGTCGTCGTCCTCCCAACTCTGGCTCCCAGAGTGGTGTCTGCCGGCTTCTTTTATAGCCCACCCGGAAGTGCTTCAGGTGATAATTGACCTAATTAAGGCTGCACTTCCGGGTGTGGCTGTGTTACAGGAAGTCGTGCAGCTCCCCCTGGCGGTGGCCACGGAGCCCAACAGGGTTGAGCTCCGGTGTTCCACAATTGTGGCCCCAATGCAACCCAGGGGGGCTGCCACCAAGTGTTCCCATGGCTGTTCCCCCGGATCCAGTGTCAAAGGGGCGTCCTAGCTGTCCGCCACAATGGGTATCGAACATTGTCAAGTTTCACTGGCATTGGTATTGAACACAAAAATTCTGGCCTTGAGACAGCCCTACTTTAGACTCAAAGTATGGATTTAATTCTAACATGATTATTAATTGCATTAAATCCACCAACATTTAGTATAAGTGTTTATAGTAAAACGTACATGACATGTTTATCGTAACTTACAGTTTCTTTAACACTAATCTTGCGGGGCCAGATGTGATTCTCAAACAAGAATACATGTCTGCAGAGAACTCATTAAATGTTTGTAGTGAGCAGCGGTGAAATCTGCTGCTGCAAATGCTCTGCCCATGGGGATTCTTCGTAAAATGTCCACCACCAGTGTTTCCAGTCTGTGCACTTTAAACCACCGGGGTTTCATGGAGAGTGCAAAAATAAACTGAACAAAAGACTTGATGCTGAGAGAAAATAAAAGCTAAAGTTGCTGTTATCATTTCAGGAGTTCAGTAGCGCAAGGTAGCTGAAGCCTGATAATTAATTTGTACATTGTAATGAGCGACAGAAGAGACAGACAGACACACACACACACATAGTGCCTCTGTCTGCTACGATACCCTCCTGACATTTTACAGTATCTGTTGTATCTCTATGTGGCATACAGTAACAACAGCAAATTGAGTTTAGATAGGCATTATGGTCTATGGATATACAGTGTGTTAAAATGCTGCAGCCATAATGTGGGGATAGCAGGTTTGCATTTCTAGTTAGGCAGTAATGTTAACTTCCTTCATTTATACATTTAGATGTGCAGTCAGAAGGTGGATGTTGTCTTGTCTTGTCTGCGCTTCTAATGATGATTTGCTGATTCGGGTGTTTTGAGTTCTGAAATCTGCATCTCCTGTGGCTCTTAGTTATCAACTCTCTCAACTCCTGTCTTTTTCACACCCTTTTGACCGGGTGTGACAAACTGTTTACTTTAAATGCATATTTTGCAAATATATATTTATAGCTGCCAATTCTTTTCACCTTACATTGACTCTGACACTGTCGTCATAACTGAACAACAGAGAGGAGACACACTTACCACTCACTTTTTAATCTGGTCCATTGATGCATTTGAAGGCATGGTCTGATGTTGCAGAGAGGTTTTTCACTTGCAACAGGTTATGTTTATTAACCTTTTACTACCTTTTATTAACTGTTTTTTAGAAGAGTTTTTGGCTGTAGACAGTTTGTCGTAATCAGAAACTTGTTCTCTGTCCAATCAGGTTAACAAGAGCACCATTGGTCTTTGCAGATCATAATCAAAACTCTTACTTTGAGCGTTGCCTTCTTGAAGCATTGGATTGGTTTAGAAATGTGATACTCAATGAGCTGTCTACTTGTTTCCACCCTGTTTTAAGCACAATTCACTCATGGTTGTCTCCGTATAAATATTATACTTCTTGGTCAGCGAGACTACTTTATCACTGGCAGTTTGATCTTTTTTTAATGGTTCTTTCAAGAGTGGATGGGCAGATAGTTTTCCAGTTGCATGAAGGAGTCCTCAAGCAACTTGCTGAACACACAAGACACCTAACATGGTAGAGTAATTACAATTACAATTTCAAAAAATCCCAACTGGTTATTTTGTTCATTTTCATATGTCCACATGCACTCTGGGATTTGAATCGAGGACTCCAACTTGGTCCTCTATGAGTGTGAGTGTGGGTGTCAGTATGTATAATAATAATAATAATAATAATAATAATAATTTTATGTATGTCCTGCAGTGGACTCCTTCTCTGCTCCATGCCTGGTGCTATCAGGATAGACTCAGTGACCTGAACTGGATGAAGCAATTCTGAGAAACATGTTGTTGTGAACCTCACTGAAATGGGCCAGTCAGTGTTTGTGTGGATTCTAGACTTTCTCAGTGTACCTTTGTGCTTTTTAACCCGTGTTTTCTTAGCACATGTTAAATGGCAATTTTCAATTGGCCACATATAAAAAAGGATGAGTGTGATCAACCGATGCCTGGAAAGCACGGTATCAAAAATGAACAAATGGAAGCTTTGATATGCTATTTAAAATCTAAGTTATTAATGGTGGAGATTATACTGGTCATAAATATTAACCAGGGTATGACCAAGAATCAACGTTAGAGTGTTAAAAGCATCTCTATTTGTTTCTTTGTTAATTTCTAATAAAGAATTCTTAAGCTTTTAACTGTATGAACAGTTTGTTTCTCATTTATGGAATCTGGTGAATAAACAAATTGATTAATGAGTGAATTGGAGTGAAAGGCAGGCAGCTCAAGTGCCAAGAAAGGGAACAGTAGAACTGCCAATTGGCATATGAAGCCTCACATTTAAGTGGTCCTAAATCGTAATTTGATGACAAACCCTACAGCCATTAACCTATAGAGCTCTCCAATTAAAAAATTACTACTTCACTGTCCATCCTGGGAATGACGTTAATCTGCATCCAGTCCTGCATGTTGGCCCTCCAACCTGCAGGGAAAAACCTGGGGGTTGGTGGCAAAATTGGCACTTCAGCCACCATAAAAAGCTTCACACTGTTCCATTCTATCTGAACTAGTGTGGTGATGAGGTGTCACCCATTGCAGCCTACACTCAGATCCTAACCTGGGATCCTGAGGTGGTTTGTCATGTGGTGGGTGGGGCAATGCACTGTATCAGCGTGTGACCCTTAACCCCTCTCTCTCGCTCGCTCTCTCTCCTCTCTCACTGTAAACAGTTTTATTGCTGTTCCATGAACATTAAAAATATGAACAAAGATATTTCCATCATAAACAAGTTAGAAAATGTATACATACTATAATTTTGAGAAACTTTGGGGAACTTGAAGTTATTTTCTTTTCAAGATGGGGCATTTCTAGTTTTTTAATTAATCAAAAAATGCTTTAACATGCGTGGGTTTCCTCCGGGCGCTCCGGTTTCCTCCCACAGTCCAAAGAAATGCAGGTTAAGTGTATTGGCAATTCTAAATTGGCCCTAGTGTGTGCTTGGTGTGTGGGTGTGTTTGTGTGTGTCCTGCGGTGGGTTGGCACCCTGCCCAGGATTGGTTCCCTGCCTTGTGCCCTGTGTTGGCTGGGATTGGCTCCAGCAGACCCCCGTGACCCTATGTTCGGATTCAGCGGGTTGGAAAATGGATGGATGGATGGATGGATGTTTTGCTTATTTTTGCAACAGTGAGTCTTTTGAAAGTGACAGTGATAATGGAATGTAGTTACACGTTGTACTAGACTACATTAAATACAAAGCTTTAATAGCACTTTTTAGAACATACTATAATTATAAAGAGAACCGGAACAGGCTTGCGGCAAGGCAATAGCTTTCACAGATATCAGATTCAAACTAAATTGAGGCAAAAATTGCCTGAATCGATGTCCTGTTGTTAGTTGTTGGCTGTCGAGGGCAGATTATATTTCTTAAACTTTCTGCAAGTACTACCTAATGAAGAGTTCAAATCGGCGTTGAAGTCTCAAGCTAAAATTGTGAGCAGCATCCAGCCATGATGAATAGCAGGCCATTCTGGCATTTTCCTGATAAATTATCATGTCGGAGAAATGCTGAATCATTATGACCTGCTGATAATGCAGTTGTGAGATTAATCATATTTTTAAATACAGAGCAAAGGCTTATTCACTGCAGGTGTCATGCAGTTGTACTACATAAGTTAAGTTGCTTGGATTGTTTAAAATGTTTTAACTGTCACTTAGATGCAATGTCAAGCATCTGAGCTGTTATGATGGATGTTAAAGTAAGTTGCAGCAGCAGCCAGTGTTATGAAGATATTAGTGCGCCTGCGCTAAATCACAAAGGACACTACATTTCCATGGGGGGCCGATATCTTTATTACACGTGTGGTATCAGTCACCTCCTGCACGGCTCTGCTGGCATTTTTACTTTTTTGCCATAAGGAGTGGATACAAGTTGAAGGTAAACATGAAACTGTAAATGAACTAAAATGTACCCGTCCTTTTCATTGACAGTTCTTGAAAACTGAAGTTTGTACAGCATGCCCTACTTCAAATATATCAATGAAAATGGAACCTCCAGTGTGCCAGATTTCAGAAAAAATCAGTCCATACGTTGCCACATTGTTCCTTGCAGATTACCAGATTTGTAAATCTTTACTTTTAAAGTTTTTATGATCAAATTTTTAATTAGTATATTTCAACACACAAGTAAGACATTTCCAAAATGTGAATGTAAGATAAGAAGACATAAAGAATAATAACCTGAATGGTGAACTTGCCCACCACGACAGCTTGACTTGAGATTATTCCCAGCACAGCACAGACTGCAGATGCCTAAAGAGACCAGCAGAGAGGACCACCACATCCACAACTGATGAGCACGAACAGGTTAAGGAAGTGAGGTTTGGCCTGGACCCCCCACTCCAAGTGCAAGCTCAACCTAACAGTACCACTTATTAATGTAGGAGCCAGATGCCCCATTGACTCTCGTAGATGACAGTTCAAGAAAGAGAAGGCTGAAGAAATTCTCTCTTAATGTCTGGATGTCACAGGATGACCAAGATGGGCAGGAAATAGGATACCAATATGTAAAGTGAAATTGTGAAAGATTGGGGGTGCAAACACCCAGGAAGACAAAGACCTATCTGTTTTCTTGACTTTACTCCAAGTGTCCAGCATGTAAATTAATAGGTGCTACAATTTTAGAGAGCAGACCTTTAGTCTGAGTTTCAAAAATGGGAGATTAGATAAGGATTTAGGGGCTGCAATGTTGGACTGGATAACAGCTGGAGAAAACCTGGTCCAGATGTGTGACAATGTAGAAGCACAATGCTAAAACTCCACATTAGGCAGAGAGCTTCTGCCCTGACACCTGTTCCTAGTCAGCATATTGTAGTTAATGGTAGATATCTTTTTATTCCATAAAAAGTGGGATAGTAGAGATCTAGTGCAGGGATCCTCAGTCACAGTTCTGGAGGGCCGCAGAGGCTGCAGGTTTTTGTTCTAACCCGCTTGCTTAATTAGAAAGCAATTCTTGCCAATAATTTAATTTCATGGCTTGCTAGTGCTGTAACTCTGCCATGTCAGGTCATTCTCATATCCTAGATTTTTTTTTTCCTTTCTAAGGATATCATCCAAATGATTTGAGGTTTAAAACAGACGAGTAGTTCTCAGTCCTTCACTTTTTTCTCTTCACTTTCCTTCCAAATATTTAATTAAACCCAATAGTGCATGATAAATACATTCAGGTGAAAATGGTAATAAGCTAAATGGAGAAATGCTGGTTTCTTTTGTCATTTGCATGTTATTGCTAATTAGGAGCAATTAAAAATCAAGACTACAGCTGTTTAGGACTAAAATAAGCAATAAGCATTCAGCATCTTAACGAGCGAGACAACTAAAGTAAAGCAGAAGTGTTACTTGAGCAATAAGGAATTCTTATTAAGTAATTGGGTTTGAGCAAAAACCTGCAACCACTGCGGCCCTCTAGGACCGTGATTGAGGACCCCTGATCTAGCATTAGGCCAAAACATTTTAGAAGGTGAAAGAGGGAACACTGCGTTTTCAAAGTTAAACCAAGGTAAAACATTTGTTTTAATAACTACCAGCTGAAATTTACATGGCAGAGAATTCAAGAGAGTCCTTGACCTTTTTAAAAAGCTGTTAATTGTTAGATGTGACTGTGTCTGACGGGGAAAGAGACATCTCAGTGCTCAGATATTTCGTTGAACTGGCCACCAGGATAAAAAAATGAAAATTACAGTTCTTGCGTGAAGAGTTTAGAGAAAGGGAAGCCAGTTTTGCCCAATTGATTTTATAACCTGATAAAGATTTGTAAGCATTAAAATGACTTAAGGTCAGGGCCACTACCTAGAAAAAGCAGTACATCATCTGCAAATAAAGATATTTTGTGAGGAGAGCCATAGGCAATAACTGGCATAATCATCTTGATACCTTTTACATTTATCATGTAAAAATAAGCAAAAACTATTGTCGTACCTACCCAAACAGTACATAGGGAATACATTCCTGTAGAATTTATTTTCCTTTTGTTGCTCTTCTCTTCACTTTTAAGTTTTAGGCAGTGCTGGGTGTCCATATCTTTAATCCTACACTTAAACGTTTGTTGCAGTTGGACGTTTCACTGAACGCTGACAGTATTTATTTGTACTTTTTCTATGGTTCTCCGTTTGGCATTTAATGGGAGTATCTTGTTGAAAGAAAGAGAATACAAGCAATGAAAGTGCCTGTTTAAAAATGGCGTGATGACAACTTCAACACTGGCGTCTAGTTATCTACATGATGACACAGGCAGTGAACCAATCAATGAGTACAACATCACCACAACCTTGTGAAGATACAAAGCGGATATCGACCACTTAGTGGCTCTCTACGCTAAGGATTATGCACTTAACACTATATTCGGGGAAAAAGCTAATGGAAATATAAAAGACAAGTTACGATGCCAGCATATGAAAAGGGTCACCTCCATCATGAACCATGTACCAAGTCTGCACGCCAGTGCGTGAAACTTACCATGGGAACAACGTAGACAGATTGCATAATTTTCCATCCATTTGTAGAAGTGAGGGACATCTATCACGAAAATGAAATTGTTTTATTAAATTGCTTAGACTATGGTGCATGTATACTATTAAAATAGACATTTTATAGGTGGGTAAAGGGGCTCATAGGATGCTGGTTGCTCGTGGCTCAGAATTTTAACAAGATCACCAGTTAATGAAACTGGATTCTCCACATTAGATCACCAGATTATCAAGTAGAGTGAAGTCCAGTCATGTTCATTGTCATGTGTACTGTACATAGTGCAATGGAATTCTTACATGCACGTCTCCTCAGAAAAGTGACAAAAAGAAATTAAATTAAATAAATAAAAGGTATGCATCGCATGCAAGGTACAATCACGTGCAATATGTACTTTCAAGTATTTTACATAATAAATATTTCTGCACTCACTGTTACAATATTTGTTTTAAGACTTGTGGGTAGAAACTATGCCTGACCCTATTCGGTGCGAGGGCCAGTGGTCCTTTAACATTTACCAGAAGAGAGGATTGAGAAAAGAGACTGTGCAATATGGCTTTACTTGTACTTCATTTCTAAGTCAGTGAGTGTAATGAATTTCCTGAATACAAGGCAACTGGGTGCCAGTAAAATTTGGTGCCATTATCTTTGCAGTTCTTTTTGTTTTTGACCAGAGTATGGTGTCATACCAGGAGAGATTTGGCCAGTAAGAATAAACTACTGTGCACCGGTAAACATTCTTTAGAATGAAAGGAGAAATGCAAACTATCCTCAAACATCTGAAGAAGAAGAAGTGCTGGTGGGCCTTTTTGACAGGTAATCAACTTCAGTTCATCAATGATAGTCACTCCAAGCAATTTCAAAGTCAAAGTCAAAGTGAACTTTATTGTCATCTCAGCCATATACAAGTATACAGATAGACGGAATTGTGAAGCTCAGGGTCCACAGTGTAACAAAATGACGTGCAAATAATAAAATTAAAATTTAAAATTAAAACACAAACAAGGCAAGACCTTGTGCAAAGACAAGACAAAAAAAGTAGCAGCAATATTGATGTGTAAGATATGTAATATAATAAATAATAGATATAGATCATACAGAAATTATCAGTGTATGATAATAGTTGTTTAAGACGTGTAAACAGTGACAGGTCAGAATGTTTCACAGCAGAAGAATATCAAGAGTGTCAAAATACTTAAAGGTCAGTATGAGATGTTCAGTTGTTTTCTACATGCACACTCGTCTTTGCAGGACAGTGGCTCGCATGTATATAAGTTCTGTTTTCAGAGGTGGTTGAGGCCGTGTGGAAGGTCCCAGGGGGCAGCCTGGTGTTAAGGAGTCTAACAGCTTGGGGGTAAAAACTCTCCTGCAGCCTGGCAGATCTGGCTTTGATGCTACAGTATCTTCTCTTGGATGGCAGAAGTGTGAAAAGTCCATGTGAGGGGTGTAAGGGGTCCTGCACAATGCTGAAGGCCTTGCGGACACCGCGTTTGTAAAATATGTCCTGTAGAGAGGCACCCCAATAATGTTCTCTGCTGTCTTCACTATCCTTTGCAGGCGCTTGCGGTCGGATATGTTGCAGTTGCCATACCAGGCCGTGATGCAGCTGCTCAGAACACTCTCAGTGGTGCCTCTGTAGAACATGGTGAGGATGGAAGGGGGAAGACTTGCTCACTTCAGCCGCCTCAGGAAGTGTAGTCTCTGCTGGGCTTTCTTGATTAGTGATGAGGTGTTATGTGTCCACGTAGGTTCCTCAGTTATGTGCACACCGAGGAACTTTGTTGATGCTGAGTGGGATGTGGGCAGGACGTGATTTTCTGAAGTCCACGATTATCTCTTTTGTCTTGTCGACATTGAGAGATAGATTGTTGTCTTCACACCATGCAGAGAGCTGTTCCACCTCATCTCTGTATGCTGTTTCATCATCCCTTCTTATCAGTCTCAGCACCGTTGTATCATCCGCAAACTTGATGATGTGGTTGGCGTTGTGTGTGGCTGTGCAGTTTTGAGTCAGCAGGGTGAACAGCAGTGGACTAAGCACACAGCCCTGCGGTGCTCCAGTGCTCAGTGTGATGATGCTGGAAGTGTTGCAGCACATCCAAACTGACTAGGGCCTCTGTTAAGAAGTCCAGGGTCCAATTGCAGAGGGTGGTGTTCAGGCCCAACCTGCTCAGTTTTACAACCAGCTTTTGAGGGATGATTGTGTTGAAGGCGGAGCTAAAGTCTATGAATAGCATCCTGACATATGTGTCTTTTTTATCCAGATGTGTCAGGGAGAGGTGAAGGGCAGAGCATATGGCATCCTCAGTTGACCTGTTTGAGCGGTATGCAAACTGAAGAGGGTCAAGGGAGGCAGGGAGATTAATCTTTATGTGTGACATGACTAACCTTTCGAAGCACTTCATGATGATTAGCGTGAGTGCAACTGGTCGGTAGTCATTCATGCATGTCACTGATGACTTCTTTGGCACTGGTATGATGGTGGTTGACTTGAAGCATGCTGGGACTGACGACTGGCTCAGAGATGTGTTGAAGATGTCTGTGAGGACACCAGCCAGTTGAGTGGCACATTCTTTGAGTACACGACCAGGTATGTTGTCAGCTCCTGCAGCCTTGCGTGGATTGACTCTGGATAGAGTCCTCTTCATGTCATTTATGGAGAGACAGAGTGCCTGGTTTAAAGCTGTTCACTCTTTCAAAAGCATCTCTTCCAATGTCAAAATGTAGTGTGGTGTGCCATTATGAAGTCTATGAACAGCTCCTTGGTTTGGCTGACATTAAGGGTCAGATTGTTGTCCTGGCACCACTGAGTCTTCAGGCAGACCTTTTCTCCATAATTCTTTCATCATTGCTGGTGTGCAGGCTTATGATGTTGGTGTCATCAGCAAATGTAATTAAGGAGATAGATAATCTCTGGCCATCCAGTCATAGGTGAACAAGAAATAGAGAAAAGTGGGATTAGCCACTACCCTGTGTTGTGCATGTGTTGAGGGTCATCATGGAGGAGGCGATGCTGCCAAATAGGTTTACCTGAATGTCCTAATTTGTGTATTTAACCAGTAAGAAAGCAGTTAACAAATGTGGTAGTCTAATGTGTAATTTACTTTAACTGATGGGCGAGTATGACAGCTTTTTCACAGTTTCTAAAAATGAAAATGCAGCTATGAAACACACTTTGTTTAGTTTGGAGTGCAGGTGTGAAGGTGTTCTATCTCCCCATTGGTCTGAAGTATGGCTGTTTGGAACGGGCTTCTATCAAAAGCCTTTAAGTACCACAATGCCCTATTGGCTCTAGGGGTTGGACAGAAAACTTATAAATTTGCTTGCTTTACCTCACCCTCTCTCTTTCTTACCAAACTGATGAAAGACCATCACACACCATGAACTGAAAAGGACAACACAATGAAGAGCACAGCTCGGCAGCCATATTGAGACAGGCATGCGGCCGGTTCTAAAAAAAGCTGACCACAAAACGATGCCTTAACTAGAGACATTTTAAGTAACTAATAAGTCTGTGTGCCGCCTGAAACTACACATTAACATTTATCAGGTTGTATGGTTGCCAGTATTGAAATGTACTTTGCATATTGTTATTTTTTATGAATATTATCAATGATGCATTGTTTAAATTGTAACTTAACTCCTGCTTGTCTTTTACTACGCCTAATTGCCTGAGGTTATACATGTAGAAGGGAAGGTTGGGAGAAGTTATATACTATAATACGTTATAAACAGTGGTAAGTCTGGGAGATTTGAGGCATTCTGACAAAAGCTACATATTAATAATACAAAAGGGGAACGTAGAGTAATATATTTCTCTACCAAGACAAAACAACCCAGAAGCCCCGGACTGGATTCTCTGCATTGGTGCCAGGCGTGCCTATCACCATGCTAACATGTCAAAAACTGTTACAGCCCTTAAATCAACCATGTAATACACACAAGAGAGAAGATTTTTTCTTTGTCTGTGAGTCAGTGCCTCATCGGGGTATACTCTTGAACAGCCGGACTCGGCAGTCACTGCCCCTCACTGCTTTCGGTGCCCTGGTAGGTTTGCCTGTATATTGCATGTACAGACTGTATTCTGTATCGTATGTCATTATTCCCCAAATTATTGTTTCAGCATGAGTTATTGCTGTTATGCCTTTAGTCAAGTGATAAACACAAGGTAAAGACTGCCAGACTGTGATTTACACAGACAAGACATTCAATTTAAAAGCCTGATGTTTTGTGTTGGAAATGAGGGAACTGTTTTAAATTGTCTGTCGTGTCTTTAATCCTTTGGTGTAGAGTGATAAAATGAGGAGTGTGAATGTTTCATGCTGAATTTCTTGGCTACTGCCCATTTTCTGGCTAAAAGACCAAAGTTGTTGGCAGGAGTTGATCTCAGGGCCACAGACTCTGCTTTTTTAAAGCTAGATGGAAGTTGTCGCTACAAAAAGCCAATTTCAAGGGGTCTTCACTGGGCATCCAGATGGACAGTAATGTTCAGTGGCATTGCCCCCCTACTGAGACGCAGTCTGCTCAAATGTGTGTCAAGCAAAAAAAAAAGGGGGGGAGGGAGGGGCAAATTCCCCTTGGCTCCAACAAACAAAGAGCCCCTGGGCTTGAAGACAGTGGGACCACAGCACTACCTGCAAGACACAGCAGACAGCCGGGGGGGGGGGGGGTGGAGAGGAGGAGGAGGAGGAGGAGGAGGAGGAGGAGCAGACACGCAGAGACGGCACAAGCATTCCAGCTGCCTGGAGATGCACGCTGGGCTCCCTGTCTGGAGGCTCCCGGTTCAAGAACGGAGGGAAGCAGGCAGAGCCAAGCACACCGGCGGGATGGAAAGAGCTTTCTGGAATCTCTGTTGTCTTCTAACTGACTGGGCACTATGGGGCTCTGGCTTGTAGCCCGTCCTGTAGGAGTAAAGTGCAACCTGCTCTTGGCATTTCTCTCTGTGTAGCCACATTGGGTGAAATCTTTTTTCTTTGGTAAGTAATTATGATTTTTTTTTAAATTTAGCTTTGCCTGTTTCCATTTTCAGAAATGTAAACATAAGAAGCCATAATTAATATCTGATTACAATTTTAATATATTTAGTGTATGCAATATCTGTCCATGAACTGTATAACAACTTTATCTATCTATCTATCTATCTATCTATCTCATTAAGTAATGCCTATATTTTAGTTTTCCTCATTTATTTTAAAGTTATTAATAATTCTGATAGGTACAATGTCTTAGGAAGGAAATCAAATAAAGAAAACACATTTCAGCATTGCAACATTTCTCCCTCTAGTGGGTTTGACATTTTAAAATGTACACTGAATCGTTTTTGGGATGAATGCAATTATTTACTAAATATGAAATTATCAACTGACACCCAGACACACTTTTTCATATTTTTGTATTGTGTTATAGTGAATCAGTTTTTATTATAAACTCAACATTAGGCATTACTGTATTTTTAAAAGGTTAATAATGGTAATATTTTCCTTCAATAGGTGTTTGTAGTTTGGCTATACAGACTATGTATATATAATGTGTGTGTGTATATGAAGACCATATAGAGAAAATACAGGTGACTTTACAAATATGACTATCACATTGACACAATTATTATTAACTTATGCTCTCTGCTTCTTTTGAATATGTTATCATATTTTGTCATATGTTATTCAAAAGATTTTTTTCCCATGACTTGTGAGGACTGTAATGACTTGTCCCAGTCCTTGCAGGAGTAAACTCTGATTCTCAGAAACACAACTCCAAATTTAGCAAATGAATCCGCAAGCAACTTTTGCATTTAACTGCATATCAACTGAAAATGCTTATTGTTACTTTTCTCACTTCTTTCGTATGAATGAAACTTTACTGAGAGTCTGTAGAAAATGGATATACTGTATTCTCCTTTGTTGTCAGCAGTGTCACAAGGATGGAGGAATGAATTGATGGGCGGTCGTTAATAACGGACTGGCCTCCCATTTAAGGTGGGCTCTTTTTCTGGCATCCACCACTTTTCTGAGGAAGTTACTTACTTTTAACAAATGGGCAACAGCTCTGAACTTGTAAAGTGCCTTTGTTAGTTTCTGCTACACAAAGGTGCTACATAACATGCATATCATTAGATGAAAGTTTAATTCAAAAATTTTCACTTGCAGTTTTGACAATGAAACTTCTGCACTGAATATACTTGTTCTTTTTTCAACACGGCGAACATGATATCGGTGCCTTTACTAATTACAGATTACTCAGTGCTAACGGGCTAATGAGAATGTTAGGATCCGGCACTCCGTGCAGATAGCAGCGCTAACAAGACCAGCAAATGATGGATAAGAGGCGAGTAAAAGATCAACGTGCAGCCTTCAGGTGGACGCCCCGAAACATCGGGCACAGCGCCCAGCCGACACTGGAGGGGCCAGCTAGGACAGAGTTTTATTTATTAATTTAAATTCTACCAGCAGCTTGTTGAATGTATTATTAATGCCGCACAAAATAACGACAATCTGCCTGAAAAGTGAAGAATGAGTTATTGTTGGTTCGCTTCCCGAGTGGAGAGCGCTTTGAGTAATAAGAAAAGTGCTATACAAATGTAAAGAATTATTATCCATCCATTATCCAACCCGCTATATCCTAACTACAGGGTCACGGAGAATTATTATTATTATTATTATTAATACTGAAAAGCAGAGTATCTGCGCCCCTGAGAAGACAATCAGCTGACAATAACAGAAAAAAACTGTAAACATACAAATCTTATTCAGCTCAGACATAAAGACGCAAAATAAATAAATAAATAAAAGCTAGGTAGTTATTCAGTGTTTACGTTTAAAATGCTTCAGTGCGAAGTCAACATGCCCGAGGCCGCATCGTTCAATTTGCTCAAACAAAATAAGATTAAAGCTCATAACGGACCGCGCGAGCTCTCGGCGACGGTAAGCACAGAAGAACTGCGCCTGGCGGACTGCCGAGGAAACGGGAAATTAAATCGCATCCGTGTACAATCAATACAATAAAACGTACTTGGGCTTTCTGCTTGAGATGTAATACATTTAAGAGTCCTAAGAATAACATCCGTGAAATACTCTGACGCGTTAGTCACGACGGACACGAACGGTGGCGATTAGGTTAGTGCGCGAGGTGCTATTGCGAAGCTGGCAGACAGGAGCCCACTGGTCCAAGTACGAGTTTACATTTCCTGGCAGCTTCTGGGGTAATCGATAGGCACATTCAGACACCCACCGTCATCCACAGCGGGTCAACTTTAGGTCGCGAATCAGCCCACAGGGGGTCTCTGCGATGTTGAAATACAACTGGGATCCTCGCAGACCCGCCATCTCACACGGGCTAAGAAAGCGCATGCAACAGATATAAAGAGCACGGGTCGGAGTTATAAAAAAAAATCTGCTTTACAATGAAATATATATATATATATAAAAAAAAAACTTGATTAAGATTCTTGAGACAATCATTGATGATTTAACTATCAAACATATATCAAAAACGCTTGAGATTATACCAATGATTTTTAACGGATAATACTCTTTGTGAATTTCCCATTGGGATTAATAAAGTATCTCTATCTATCTATCTATCTATCTATCTATCTATCTATCTATCTATCTATCTATCTATCTATCTATCTATCTATCTATCTATCTATCTATCTTTATAATGAAGTCATACAGTACCTACAGTACATCCATTTTCTGAACTGACTTACTCGACTACAAAGTCTCCAGCAGTAACCCTACTTATGGTCCTCGGGTGTAAGACGTGACACATCACTTTCCATTCACTAAGCAGCCTGCCAGCGTCCCGTAGTTTGAGGTGCCTCATTGTTTCTATTTGTAACAGTAAGCCGAGTCCTGGGAATGGTTCATCAGGCTGATGTCCCGCTTTGTGCCATTGGCAACGTGGATCATTTCCGTTCAACTCACTTCACTGATCTTCCATGTCCTGAATGATTCTGACCAACTGTTCTGTTCAAATGATGTCAAATATCCTTTCATTTCAGAGTTTGTTTCTTCCATTATTGGGAAGAAGTGCATTATGGCAGCATCAGGTGGAATAAGAATGCAGCTCTTAATCAGATACCTGTCTATTACCGGATATACTCGTGGTCCCAGGCTTGCTGTTATTGGACTAGCTCTGCCATTATTATTATTATTATTAATGATAATAATACTATTATTATTTATTCTAACATGCTGTTAGGAGTAAAACAAAGTTCCTGCAGAACAATAGTAGAGTGTGCCAGTGTGCCACGCATCTCCACACATACAGTGACTGAGCGGAGATCAGAACCCCAGGGCCAACTTGTCAGCCTCTATCAAACATCTAATCATTTTTATAGCTCACATATTGCTAACCAAATCAAACCTAAAGATTTTAATGAATTTGCCACAATATTTTTATTTTCGTTTGTTGAATCTCAAAAACTGACTGAAATGTTGACTTGCTGTACAAGCAGCTGTCACAAAGGGTTGCAGCAGATGGAGATGAACTTGCTGGGTTGTCTCTGACAAAACACTGAAAGTCTGTTTTGGTACAGTTGGTCTTTTGTTGTACTTGACAGTGGACCCCAGATTTCTTGAGCCCAAGGCAAGGTCATAGATGGTTATGGAGATCTGTGAGATGCAGCTTTCCCCCATGAAAAGAAAATATAAGGTGCCTATTAAAGGTATTTACCTCCCTCGGAAATTTTCAAACTCTGTTGTTTTGCTACACAGTGAATAATTAGTTTTTCTTGACCCTGATTAACAGAAAAAGATTCTTTAATGTCAAAGTGAAAACAGAGCTCAAAATAGTCTAAGTATATGCATCAATGGAGATTGTATGGAAAGAGTTTGTGCCTTCAAGCTTCTGGGTATACAAGTTCCAGAAGATCTCTTCTGGTCCATAAACACCACTGAGACAGCCAAGAAGGCACAGCAGAGACTCGACTTCCTCTGAAGGAGAAGCCGCTGGGGTCCTCTCAACGCTGCTCCATTGAGGGTGTGCTGTCATACTGCATTTCTATGTGGTGTGCCAGCAGCTCACTGGCAGACAGGAGGGCCCTTCAGAGGATCATAAACTCTTATTGGCTGTACAGTGCCCTCTTTGGATGAACTCTCGCTGCCTCAACAGAGCTGCCAACATCATGAACGACCCGTTCCACCCAGGACATGACCTGTTTGAGCTGCTGACCTCTGGCAGGCGGTTCAGGTCCATCAGATTTAAAATCAGTTTCTACTGAAGAGCCATACAAGAACTGAACATTACTAAACCCTTCTAGTGATTGACAATGACCAATATAAAAACAGGCACTGTTGCACTACAAGTACATGTTTGCATTCTTTACAAATTATATTTATTTCTATTATTGCACTCAATTTATATGTGCATTATACCTAAGTGCAATATTTAGTTATTCTATTGTATTGTAATATAATTTAATTATGTCCATTACATGTGAATGCACTACTAAGACTGCCACAACTTAGTTGCACGGAGTGCAATGGCAATAAACGGAATCTGAAGAAAAATTAATTACAAATCTGAAACACAAAATAATCGATCACATAAGTATTCACCTCCTTTATTATGACACACCTCAGTCATTACTGGGGTAGCCAATTGGTTTTAGAAGTCACAGAATCCATTAAACGGAGATGATCTGTCTACCATTACATTTGATTGTGGTATAAATGCATCAAATCTAGAAGGTCCAGCTTGAGGTGAGTCCGTATGGTGGCCTTACCCTGTACAGGACACTTTGTGAAAAGGTGACTGCAAAGCACAAGTCAGAGGATGATATCCCAGTAATGGAATATCCAGTTAAATCAGTCATAAGAAATGGAAAGAGTTGTAAATCTGCAGAGAGCAGGCCAACCACACAACCTGAGTGATCCTAGAAGAAGAAGAAGAAGAAGAAGAAAAAGAAGACTAGTGAGAGAGGCCACCTATGATAAATCTTAAGGAGCTCCAAGCGACAGTAGGTGAGATTTGGGAGACCATACACACAAAGACTGCTGCCCAAGTACTTCACCTGTCACAACTCTATGAAAGAGTAGCAATGAGAAGCGAACACACAAGACATCTCAGCTAGATGAGAGACCTGAAGTTAGCTGGAAAAAGAATATACAATCTAATGAGACCAAAAGTGAGCTTTTTGGCCATCAGACTGTCATATTTGAATCATGCACATCATCCAAAATCCACCATCCCCACCGCCAAGCATGATGGTGGTAGCGTTATGCTGTGGAGGTGGTTCTCTGCAGCAGGTCTTGACAGCCTTGTGAGGATATGTGGTGAAATGAATGCAGTGAAACCCTGGAGAAAAAGTCTACAAGAAACATGCGCTTTGAGAGATTTGTTTTCCGGTAAGACAACAACCCCAAGCATAAAGCCAAAGGAACAGCGTAATAACAGCAATACTAATGTCCTGGAGTGTCTGGGTCTGAGTTCAGATCTCAATCCAAACGAGTGTTTGTGGCTGAACGTGAAGAGAGCTGTTCACTTACGATTCCCATGCAGACTGATGAAGCTTGAACAGTTTTACATGGAAGAATGGGAACAAATGGCAGTGCCCAGACGTGCACACAGACTCAAAGCTACCATGGCTGCCAACTAAATACTGACATGAGGAGGTGAATATTTATGAGATCAAATATTTTATGATTTAGATTCAAAATTAATTTAGGCCACTTTGCAGCGACCTGTTGTCACTTTGACATAAAAAAGTCCTTTTCTGTTGTTCAATATCAGAATCCGCTGGGATTCAATTTTGCCTAACTATAAAATGTGAAAACTTCGAAGGGGGTGAATACTTTTTATAGTCCCTTGTCTAGACAGGGATAGTGAACACAAACAATTAAACTCGCTTTGATTCAATTTTCAGGGCTAAATATCCATTTATCCTCCCCACAACAGTGGACAGGATTAGTGAGTGTGAAAATAAATGAATGGCTCCGTCTAAATTGACTTGTTAAAAACCATTCTCGTAAATACAAATCAAAATAATGTGCGGTGAAGGTCTACCTTTCTTTTATTAGTAATGGCTTCTCCAGCAAATGTGCAGCGAGAACAGCTTTACAATTAATGGGTCTGCTTTGGTTGCTAGGACAGTTGCTTGCTAACATGTGAGTCTCTGCATTTCCTCACCATGACTTAACAATTCACTCTGAATTTTGTGAATCAGATGGCAGCCATGAAAATGCAAATGCCCAAATGTTGCCAAGGATCACAACAGGAACTGGCAAACCGCTAGAAAACAAAAGTAACAGCAAATCGAGTAATTAGCTCAATCTAAGCAAACCAGGCAAAGAAGAGCTCTTTTTTCTTTTGCTGACTGTTAACCAGACTGACTTTGAGAATTATGGGAAGTTCACTTGAATTATTGCCCTTAAGTTTCTAATACCTATTAATATATATATATATATTTACTACTGAACTCACAAAATATAACAACAGGCTTTATTCAAGACTTATTCTTTTTGCCTCAATGCCCTTCATATTATTACAGTGCCATGAAACTGTGCCTGATTTCCTCTGAACTGCAAGTGTGTAAAATGGGATGTTATTAGTTCTTCAAGCAAGATGTAATATTAGATAAATGGCACCCACGTGTACACATGATGCATGTTTTAAAAATGGATTTCACTCATCTCATTTTCCAAGAGCAAATGACATTGTGCGAAAAAGTAATTGCACCCAGTGAAATCAACTCAAGTAAACTGAGCCTTTCGATTGATTAGAGGCGCCATAGAAATTGCAGTTATTTTGACCTGAGCAATCAGAGTCAAGTTGCCTTCACAAACATTCATCAAGCACATAATGGCACAATCAAAAGAATTTCCCGAAGAGACTGGAAAAAAGTGTTTTAATCTGTCAGTCTGATGAAAGGACTACAAAGCCATTTTGAAGGCTGAGGAACTCCTCCGAAACACAGAGAAAGACATAATCTTCAAATTTTAAACACTCGGAACAGCAGTGAGACTTCATGGAGGTGGCCAAAATGACTCCAAGGGTGCAGCGTAATGTCATCCAGGAAGGATCCTAAAAAGGAACTGCAGATGTCCTTTATATTATGATTTTGTTTTGTTCTTAATTTTTCTAGTCTTCTATTAGAAATTTCCTTCTCTTTAATCAGAATCAGAATCAGAATCAGCTTTATTGGCCAAGTATATGTACACATACAAGGAATTGGACTCCGGTTTTACCTAGTATTGTCCCTGATGCTGTGAGATTGACTTAAGTGTTCATGAGAGTGATGGCCTGAGGAAAGAAACTGTTCACATGTCTGGTAGTTTTGGCGTACAGTGCTCTGTAGCGCCTACCAGAGGGAAGAAGTTGAAAAAGGTTGTAACCAGGGTGTGATGGGTCTGCAATGATGTTTTCTGCCCTTTTCCTGACTCGAGATCTGTATAAGTCTTGAATGGAGGGCAGATCAACACCAATGATTTTTTCTGCAATCCTGACTGTCTGTTGAAGTCTGTTCCTGTCCTGTTTTGTGGCTGAACCAAACCAGACTGTGATAGATGAACAGAGAACAGACTGGATTACTGCAGAGTAAAATTGGATGAGCAGCTCCTGAGGCAGGTTGAACTTCCTGAGCTGGCGCAGGAAGTACAACCTCTGCTGGGCCTTTTTAACAATTGTGTTTATGTTTAGTTCCCACTTTAGGTCCTGGGAAATTGTGGATCCCAGAAACCTAAAGTTTTCCACAGCAGACACAATGCTGTTGAGTAGTGTGAGAGGGGGCAGCACTGGGGGGGCTCCTCCTGAAGTCCACTGTCATCTCCACAGTTTTAAGCTTGTTCAGCTCCAGGTTGTTTTGACCGCACCAGAGGGCCAGCTGTTCGACCTCTCGTCTGTATACAGACTCGTCACTGTCCTTGATGAGGCCAATGACTGTCATATCATCTGCGAACTTCAGGATTTTAACAGACGGGTCAAATTGTACTTGTACCCTAGTAGGATTGGAATATGTGGATTCCAGATATTTGGTTGTTATTTTCGCATTAATAATTCACCTACCCTGGTTGCTGGCACTGTGGTCTTATAGATCACGATTTGTCATTTACTGACCAGTTAAAAAGTCAACACTGGCGGCCATTTTTATCCAGGTCTGCAGATAACTTTCTAAAAGTCTAGTGTGATTCGTTCTTTTCGCTCTTTCAGGCATATAACGTTTTGGCAATGATTTTTGGGTGGTGTTCTTTGGCTTGTTAAAATCCGATTTGACATTTGGTTCTCATCTCTGTGTGCATCTTTGACTGCATCACATTTTCTGGTCCTCCTCTTTCAAACAATGCCATCTCTACATGTGAGATGGTACACCTATCTTCAGCAAAAGTCAGTGTTCACAATGCAAAAGACACCACTGGGCAAACAATGGGCTCCATTGGAAAGTAGCAAAGCACTACTAACCGAGAAGAACTCACAGATGCGCATTTGCCAGGATGATCCCCAAGTCTTGCTGAGAGACAAAAAGTGGACATTTTTGGGTGAGATATCATATGTCATAATAAGTCAGTCAAACATGGTGCACCAGACCCCAGATGACTCGCCATAATCGAGCAAACCATGAGTTTAGCTCTCTATTGCATATGTCCAGTCATTCCGTGGTGAGTTGAAGCTTTGCTATGATGTCGTCATGTGGCAATGCAAAACACAAACACAAGTCCATATCAGAAAAGCTGAGAAGAAGCAAACATTTTGGACTGACTTAGTTCAAATTCAGACTCAAAGCCAGCAGAGGTGCTGCAGCAGATCCCGAAACAAGCAGTTCACACTTGAAAACTTACCAGCCTTTCTGAATTCAAGCAGTTCTACAAGAAAGAGAGGGCTAAACGTCCAATACGGCAATGGGAGAGACACATACTGAGTTCAAAGAAGTGTCTGGCTCCAGTCACCGCAGATTAAAGGGGCACAACCAGCAAAAGGGGGTAAAAACATAATTTTTAGACAGTGCCCGATGATGTTGAATATCTCTGTTAATTCAATAAATGACATACTGTTAGTAAAAAAAGTAATTTATTCATTCAGGATTGCAAGATCTAATATTAGATTTTAGATGGACAAATTGATTCAGTGTCAAAAATTTGTATTAAATAGGAAAGTAGTACTGTATAATTAATTTTCAGTTAATATCACTGGTACTGGGGTTGCCCAGTTTTAGTGCTGCTGTCTCACAGTAAGGAGACTAAGGTTTGTGTCCCGAGTCCGCCCTGCATGGTGTTTGCATGTTCTCCCCGCGTCCGTGTGGGTCTCCTCCGCGTGAGCTGGTGTCCTCAAACTGTCCAAAGACATGCAGGTTAGGTGAATTGGTGATGCTAAACTGGGCCTGCTGTGTGTGTGCGCGCATTTGCCCAGCGATGGTGTGGCACCCTGTCCAGGGTTTCCTCTGGCCTTGCACCCTATGCTTGCTGAGATAGGCTCCAGCACCCCCCACGACCCTGTTCAGGACCAAAGCTGTTAGAAAAAGTCACGACATGACAATAGTGCTACTAATAGTCACAGATTGGCATTTCTAGAGTGACCTACTACTTAGTACTGAAATAGATCCTTAATTTAAAGAAATTAAAAATAAAAACACACTAGAAATATGTAAGTAATTTTGAACAGGGGCCAGGCATTTGAAAATGACACTTTTATGTCAGTCAGTCAGTCATCGTCCAACCCGCTATTTCCTAACACAAGGGTCTGCTGGAGCCAATCCCAGCCAATACAGGGTGCGAGGCAGGAACCAAACCCCAGACACAGCGCCAGCCCACTGCAGGACACACACACACCAAACACACACCCGTGACAATTTAGGATCACCAATGCACCTAACCTGCATGTCTTTGGACTGTGGGAGGAAACTCACATAGACACGGGGAAAACATGCAAACTCCACGCAGGGAGGACCCGGGAAGCAAACCAGGTCTCCTTACTGCGAGGCAGCAGCGCTACCAGTGCGCCACCGTGCCACCCCACACTTTTATGTAATTAATGAAATGTATCAGAACTATTTGGAAAGAATAATACCATATAATATAATATATTTGTTATTTTTATATATTTCAAATCTACACACTGAAGAAAATTACATTTATGTAAAAGCAATCCTCTGTTCTGGATGTACTTAAACAGTACACCAAATATTCCTCAGAAGTGACATGTACTGCAGGCCTTTGATACGACACCACGCTTACTGGTACTGCTGCTCCCACAAACAATGTAAAAAACAAAGACTGTGTATGTCAGCAAACATTTCATGAAGAAGAGATTAAGCTGAGACTATCTTTAGGGCCTGTGATTGTACAAATCTTCAGTTCCAACTGTCTGTAAAAGTAAAGATCTCTAGCTTTTTATAAACTGTACACTCATATATTTTTATAAACACAATATGGATTCCTACCTGACATTTAACAGGTGCAAGTCAACCAGATAAGAGTCAAAACTGTAGAATAAACTACCGAGTAATGTGGAAGACAGCAGGACTTCAGGGACCTTCAAAACTCGACTTGATGTTATTTTGAGAGAATTAAGTGGATAGGACTGGCGAGCTTTGTTGGGCTGAATGGCCTTTTTTCGTCTAGATTGTTTTAATGGTTTAAGAAATGTGGTGCACAGGCAAAAGGATCAACTGACAAAAGCGAGCGCAGCTCAGAAACTGCTGGATACACAGCTGGAATCGCCTGCAGAACTGACGCCACATTTCACAGCACTTCCTTAAGTAATGAGGGTCTCAGCATGACAGCAAAGAAATATGTCACTTTATTAACAAAGTGTTTGACATGCATTGAATACGGTGACGACTGCTGGTAAGACTTCCATTAACAAAAAGAAGATAAACAGTGTGAGATGTGTACAAAAAATGCTTATTCAAGAAGACATTTTAATGCACATTCTATTTGTCTGTCAGATATCAGACAGTTGTCTTCCAGTTCAATGAAGACACATATTAAAGTCAGTGATTTAAAAAAAAAATGAGACAATAGAAGATGGAAGAAGAAGGAACCAACTAAGGTAATCAGACATTTCACCTTTAATAGGACAGTGCCGTATATCACCCCCAATTTTCAAAAATCCTTCTTTGACTCTTATCCTTAGACATGACTCTAATTACGTTGAACTAATGCCGACATTTGCACACAGCTCCTCCTTCTCGGCTGTACTGTTACCTTGGTGCTCTAGCTTTAATAGCCATTCACATCAGTTCTGTTCAAAGCAGACAAGTTTTGATCAATTGGATGCCCTGCAATTGCAAATTTCACGCCTTTATCAACTTGAGTGCTGGCAAACTTCCCTCCCGTGAAAGTGTCTTTCAAGTGAAAAATATAAAGCTCTCAGTCAGAGAACAGCCAGTGTAGCAGCACGTCTAGAAAATTTTGTTTTTAAATTATAAAGCAGCTCTCAGTGATGCTACCAGTACAATCGATGATGGTTAGTGGTTTGCATTCTCCTTTTTTCTGTTGTTGCTGGTTTGATGTGCCCAATGCTTTCTTTACAGTCATGATCCAAGTGGCTGTGTAGCCTTCTTTATGTTCTGTGTGTGTGTGTGAGCAGTGTTAAAGTCAGTAAATTATGCATTCTAATACTGGCATTACAGCAGAGAATTCAAAAACATGTAATGTCATTACACCTGTAAATCATCAGCCACCCAATGAAGTACCAACGTAGCACAAATCCTTCCCGCCTACTGCCATGCTGGATTGATTTCAGGAAAGTCAGGTGACTCTACAGTTAGACTGACCACTGGCTAATAGAAAGACTATGTCATCACTCACTGACCTCACACATTAATGGAGTGCCCATGTATCCCTGCAAAGTGCCCGGCATGCAGCTTCAAATGAGCGAGTCGGCAGGGAGACTTAGATGTTTTACATGAGTTAGGCTCACACAGCCAGTGGTTTTTAAATTAATGTTGTAAATTCATAACGGATTGAAAGTATCACATCTATCTTCCGTGTTCTAAATTTATAAATAAAGAAACTGCCATCAGTGCTGTCTTGGCAGACGTAAACACAACATAAACATTCATTATGTGCAGGGGACTGAGGGTGGGGGATATCACAGCGTGTGTGTGTCTGGGATTCACTTCAGTGATCTGAAAATGTCATTCATTGCTTAAAACAATGAACATTTCAAGCAAATGATTTAGATCCTTTTAATCCTAACTGTTTTCTTTTGAAATACTATTTTAAAATTTACAGTTGCAGTGTCTTAGACATCAATAACTTTCTCTGGTGTGAATGTGAAATAATGGTAGATGTGAAACAGTATTTCAAATTAAACTTGTAGGCCATTTGACCTTTTACAGCTGTCATTGGAAAATTTTTTGGTTAAATAAAAAAAAACATATCACATTCAGTAATGCTATAGTTGCATTGAAGCAATTTTGTTCAAAATATAGGGTCCCATCATCTGTAGATTTTAATAAAAGTGCCAAATTTGGGCACAGTTAGTCAATCTGGTTTATTCATATCACAGTTTATTCTTGCCAGTGATGCACAGACTCAAACACCAAAAGCCACGTGCATATAAATGTGGACGGAAATCACACTGGAAATGGGCAAATCGTGTTTTATGGGCAAAAATGCTATTCTGTCATCATTTCCTCTCGTGGTGACATGTTGCATGCTGGTTGAGCATGCAGGTAAAACACTCCCAGTACTCTGTACATGTGACAAACTACTAATACTTCTACTACTGTAGAATAATAAATGTAAACATTTATAAGTATCTGTCTTTCTTAATTATTGTAGTTTCTTAATTTGTAGTTTACCATCTTGAACTGGCTTTTGTTTGCCTTTTTTGGTTTCTTTCTCTAGGAAAATCAGTTTGTAGAGTCCTGGTACTGCTAAGGTTCACACTGTCGAAGAGACGGTGATTTATTTATTTTTTTGGTGGAGATTCCAAGGATGCACCCAGCCTTGGCCCGACCTGCACACACTCACAAGCAGAGACAAAAAATCAACCAGTAATAAAACAGCAATTAAAGAATATATTAAACAATAATAAATGAAACAATGATCCCACCCCAGTTGTGAAGATAGGGGCTGAACGCACCCCAAGGAGACATGGTTGCTCCTCCAAAACCCCCTCTTAAACGTTGTCACAATGGGAAACAAATACAGTTTCTTTTTTTTTACCTCCTCTTTGCTCGATCAGCTGTTGGCTTGCTGCTGCTGCCGTGCCACGTGATCTGCATCTCGCGCGGCGCTTCAAACATTTAAAAGCCTGTACAGCAGTTGTTCTACTCTTTGTATTTTATTTCTGGCCCCGAGCGTGGTTAAATCTCTTGGCACTCTTGGTTAAGTCTAGTCTCTCGTCTTGATATTTTTCAGTTTATCATTTAAAATGGAATAAGAATCTGAAAATCTAACAACATCACATTTAAAGTTCGATAAATTCTGAAAAGAATGATACCAAACATATATATGTAGTTTTTAAAATAAACCAGATTTAAAGCGTGACAAAAAACGTGACATAAAAACATCATATACAGTAAAATCGTTGCACAAAATTGTTGCACTTTTAGGCTTAGGATTTTATATATAGAGAGTAGATCAGCCTACTTCTTAACTTCTCCTCACAGACTTGTGATCAATGGTCTCTCAGGGTGAATTTGCTGACTTGCTTTGCACTTTCAGTCATATTAAAAACTAAGCTGTCCCCATGAAATGTTTAATTCTTTTTTAACATATATGGGCATATTACAATTGTATCTTCATTTATACAGTATGTTTAGATAAAGGTGATGTAACTGAAAGAAAAAAAACAATGAAAATTTGACTTTGCAATAATTTACGCAATGAAAAATGAACAGATATGCCATTTCCCTAATATAGAAAAAGTAAGTACACCCTTGGCTCTTTGGCAGAGACAACCTCAGGTAGGCATTTCCTATAACTGTCTATCAGTGTCTGACATCGACTGGGAGATGATGTTCCCACTTATCCTTGCAGAATTCTTTTATTTGTGTGATGTTTAAGGGGCACCTTGCATGCACAGCATGTTTTAAATCCCACCACATCCAAAAAAAAAATCCTTAGAACATGACCTCATTACCTTCTCTTGTGGTGACATGTTGCATGTGCCTCTATAAGATTCAGATCCAGGCTATTTCTTTCAGCCATTCTTTGGTGGTTTTAATGGTATGTTTAGGGTCATTGTCATGTTATAAGCTCCACTTTTTTAGAGCTTTAGTCTTCTGACAGATGGTTTCACATTATCATCAAACAACTCCTGGTACAAAGAAGAATTCATGGAGGACTCAGGGATGGCAAGCTGCCCAGGCCATAATGCAGCAAAGCAGTCCCAAACCATAACATTTCCAACACTATGCTGTACAGCTGCTATCAGGTTCTTCTGCTCAAATGCTGTCTTTGGTTTTTGCCAGACATGTCATCTGGGACTGTGGCCAAATAACTCTGTCTTTGCCTTATCTATCCAGAGCACATCATTCTAGAAATCTTGGTATTTGCCTAGGGTGTTTACTTTAGTATTACCCTGATGTTCTTTCTGGATAACAAAGGTTTCCTCCTGGCACACCTTCCATGCAGATCTAATTTTTGCAGCATCTTTGTAATGGTAGACTCGTGCACTTGGATACCAACATTTGCGAGAGCTACATGTATGCCCCATGATGAAATTCTGGGATTCTCAGAGACTTCATTCAGAATCAGACTGTACTTGCTGGAGTAACCTGGCCTGGACAAGTTGGCAGATGTTTAAATTGTTCTCTACTTGTAGATAATCTTCTGGACAGTGGAATGGTTGATTTGCAATTGTTTGAAGATCTTTTTTTAACTTCTTCCCAAAATAACAGACATCTATAATATTCTTTCTGAAGTACCCAGAGAGCTCTTTCAATTTAGGCATGGTCATAACATACAATATACAGTGCATCATCAGTGACGAGCAAACCAAACTAAATATCTTAGGCTTAGATAAGACAGGCTCCTCTCTAATGATGTTCTAATCATTTTCACCTGATTCTAATTTTAGATCTGCAGTGGGCTGGCGCCCTGCCCGGGGTTTGTTCCTGCCTTGTGCCCTGTGTTGGCTGGGATTGGCTCCAGCAGACCCCCCGTGACCCTGTGTTAGGATATAGCGGGTTGGACAATGACTGACTGACTGACTAATTTTAGATATTTAAAGTAGTGATAAACAGGAGTGTACTTACTTTTCCACATGTGAAATCTGCATTTACGTTTATTTAAATTATACAATGGACTACAGACTGTAAATGTGGCATGATGTTTCTTACATTACATCACCTAAATCTATCAATACTGTTTAAATAAAGATTAAATCTTGATATATACACATCATTCTATTATATAAAAAAATCCTGGGACGAGACAAGACTTTTTAGCCTTGGACGAGATGTGACTTTTTCAGAGAGATACTTTCAAGTCCCGCGAGACGAGACTTTGTGCCAAGAGATTTAACCACGCCCAGGGCCGGAAATAAAAGACAAAGAGTAGATGACAAAGTAGAATGTTGTAAAGAATTCAAAAACGTTGGTGCGATACACATGCAGAGCAGGTTAGAGATAATGGAAGTATGAAAATTCGAAAGTCCCAAAAAAATGATAGTAAAGATCGCATTAGCGCTAACAAATGGAAATTATTACTTGGTGAAATAACGGAACAGCAAAAAGAGATTGAATATATTGTTTGGATTTAAACTTTAAGTTGGAGACTTGTAGATCGTCTAATTTGTGTTGCCATCAGGGAAAAGTAGTGTTTCTTTCCAATGAAGAGGTGTATCCACGAGAATTAAAAGATTTGTTGTTTGGTGAAAGTGAAATCCACATACATGAGCCCCAGAGATGTGAAGTGGCTGGAGCGTAGCGCAGGCCAGGGAGTTGGCAAGCGAAGCCCCCTAGTATGTTAAAAAGAAAAAAACATTTCATGGGGTGTACTTACTTTTTTCACATGACTCACTACCGTTTGAGTCCACTCTGTCTGTCTTGTCAGATTTCTAGGTTCACTGCCTCCACCCACCCACATAACTGTCATGCACATGTCAATGTATCACCCGATCATTAGCAACTGTCACAGGAAGACAAACTTGGCGGACTCCTCAGACACTCTGCTGCATATGAACGGAGCAACCAGAGAATGCCAAGTAGGTTTTGTTACAAGTGTTAACATTAATCCAGTTTCTTAACATGCTTGGTTCAAGGGGAATTTGGAGCTTAACCCTATAACACATTGGACACAAGGCAGGAATAAATGCAATACAATGTCAGTGTATCACAAAACACAAATCAATACTAGGAAATGTTTTATTACTATAACATCTAGACTTCGTATTTGGGAGTAAAACTGGAGGACATCCAAACTGAGACTGGGATAACATGGGGAAAAATTGTGACTAAACCAAAAATCAAACTCAGATACTTGGAACTGGGGTTAGCAGTGCCATCCTCTTTGCCACCATGCCACCCAATGATCAATCAATCAAGCAATCATAATTCTATAAGGCTAGGTAGCATCTACTTGAAAAGTTTAAAAAGATTAATTTTTCTCAGTCATCTTCTCATTCTGATGTAATTGGCATATTCTCTCTCTCTAAGTAACTTCCCTCCCAATTTTGCCTTGTTCAGGGCTTTCTTAACTTGTGGGCATAATGGGCACTGGCCAGAGGCCCCAGGAGCATAGGGGCCCATGATGTTTCTAATGGCTATGTATGTTTCTGTTTTGCTATCAAAGCAGGGGTCCAAGTGCACTACTTTGCCTGGGGGCCTATGATGCTCTTAAGATGGCCTTGGACTGTTGATTCCAGACAGGATTATTCTTCAGGTGACTGCACCAGCAAGAGCACTGCCAGCAAAGGGATGCAGCCCAAGGCAAACCAAACAATTATCCGTGTTAACAAGTCTAAGCTAATAAACAGAATGAATCGCTTTCTTCCTTTCCCAGTCCACTCCATACCACCCCCTCCAAGTGTGAACGTGCGGCCCTCAGAGAAGAGGATATTTGAATGGATTTAATGCCATTTCAGAGGAGGCAACATTTATACTGGCAGTAGTGCACAAAGCCTGTCAATTTAATGTGAGAGACAAACTGGCAGCAACTAAGCCTGTCTGCTTTGCTGTCTCACGGAATAAATCTGAGTCTTGAGCAGAAAAAAAATGGTCTTCTTCATTATCTTGCTTTGCTTTTATCTTAACACCTGCGTCTGCACCATGGGTGGTGCTGCGTTTCTTGTTTTTTCTTTCCCTTTTCTTTTATATCACAGACATAGCTTCACTGTGATTTGAGCCTTTTTATCTAACTATTGGCACAAATGGCCTGTGCACATTAGAACAATGACCCAGCATGTGTAGTCGAGGAGTAGCACTGGTTTGTAAAAAGCAGAAAGTGAAAGTAGACGATGACATGATGCAGAAAATGCAAATTGAACTAGTAACAGTCAAATGAATCCAAATTTACATTCAAGATGAAGAAAGGCTTTAGGGTTATTATTATTGTACAGTATATTTAGCCGACAGCTTTATTCAAGGTGAATTATAAGATTAGGAAAGGCTATGATGGATTACAGATACATTTGTAGGGTCAATATTGTCACATGTGACATGGTACACTGGTGAGGCCTTCTCTGGAGTACTGTGTGTGCAGTTTTGGTCTCCAGGCTACATAACGAACATAGCAGTGCTAGAAAAGATCAAGAGAAGAGTGACTAAGGCTTAAGGTTTCTTTATTTAGTCGTGTTTACACAAGAAAACATGAAATTTGCCTTTTCAGTTGCATCTAATAACAGACAGAATGAAATAAAACAAACAAATATAAATAAGACAGGTTAAGGTAAGGCAGTTAGATAATGTATATTTACACCAAAAAAAAAGGTTACAGGATATATATATCAAAACCTTAATCATTAGCTTCGATATTTGTTATTGAAAGTCGAATGGCACAAGGAAGAAAGGAATTTCTGGAGCGATTTGTGTGGGTTTTCAAAGCGACTATCCTTCCTGATTTACTGAACTTTAGTTCTACATGTATTGGATGTCTGTCATCAGTTGAGATGATTTCCAGTTTCTTTAACACTAGGGGGCTCCGCCCCCTGCTCGCTTCGCTCGCCAACCCCTGGTGTTGGGAATGACAAAGAGCGTGATGTATGAATGAGATATAGAATAGTGTGACGGTGTAGATGATGCAAATAGAAAGCAAACAATAAAGTGTGTGGCACAGTGTAAAGGTTTATTTGAAAATTTCTTTGTACACGCCGTTTAAGTGTAAAAGGTAATTCCAGCTCAGACTTGTAAGGTCATTTAAGATGGTTATTGTTGTGATCAGAGTCAAGTTTGTCAGAGCTTAGAAAGAGTTGTGTCTCTCCAGGAAGTAATGGAATGACTTGGGTATTTATGTTTTCCACATTAATATTTTTTGGACCTAATATAGTGCGTTGTGTTAAAAGGGGCATTTGGTCTAATGAGATTGCTGTTCGAAATGTCTCTGTAACTAAGTCGTCGCAGATAAAGGCTTGAGGAATTGTAATAATATGTGGCTGAAGTCCATCTGTATTGGTGAGTGTACCATCTCTCAGTTGTAATAAGCAATTGTTATGATCTGGTTCTGGACATCGTATCTTTTTTACTAACTGTATCTTTTGAAAGCAATGCCAATTGTCTGCGTATTTTAAGGTGCACTGAACAATAGCTGAGTGCATGGCATCTGGAAGAATAGCTAATCACTGTCTAAAATCTCCTCATAAAAGTACCTTTCCTCCAAATCGAATATTATTATTCATAAACATTTGTAGAAGTTTATGAATGGTGTTGAGTAAGTGACTTCATGCCATTGAACATTCATCAATAATTAACATTTTTTCAAGACGGATGTCACGTGCAGTGCCACCGTTAATGTTCATAGTGGATACCGATTTGTAGGATCTAATGTAGTTGATAAAGATTTCACTTTCAGGTACATCGTCAGTTATAAGCTTCTGTAGATATTCAGTATATGAATGTAAAGGAGGCAGTCTAATTTGACCCTTTTGACAACAATGTGTAAATGTATAACTTGTATTGCCAGTTGTTTCTTCAGGGAAGTGAACTGAATGACAATGATTGCAAATGACATTCATTAATCCGAATGAATTTTCCTGGTGTATGTTTTGCTTGTGCCGTTTGAGAGGCGCGTTGTTGCATGTGTAGTATTTGGGACGTGTTGTTTTGGAGCTGTAATCGATTTGCCTGTGCTGTGTGAGAAGCCCGTTGTAGCCTTCGCTGCCATTAACGTATGTCTGAGACGGGAGGTGTTTCGTTTTGAATCTGTGCCTGTTGCGATGCAGCACTTTGATTGATAGTTTGCATAATGTGGATCTAGGATGTAGATTTGTGCATATTTGCGTTGTTGATTTGTTTCAGGGTGCACTGTTCCAATGCGATGCAGTATTTGTGCACATATGGGAAAGCAGTATGGGCCATTGCCTTTTGGTGGCCTGATATTTACTCCGGTAGATGCAAAAGCAAATGAACTATTGTAGGATCTAATGCAGTTCATAAAGTTTTTACTTTTAGGTACATCGTTAGTTAGAAGCTTTAGTTGAGCTTTGCGTTTTTGGAGTCGAGACATTTTTTCTTTTAGAAATATGGATAAGTAATAAGGAGTATTGCACTCACTGTTAATATGGAGCCTTTTCTGCGGTTGAACGGTTAATAGTGCCTTATTGTAATGAGATCCACCTATGCTGCATAGCCGTCTATTTTGTTGTTTCTTTCGTGTTCGTGTGTTTGTTCCTGTTATCCTTTCCTTTTCGTTTTGTACCCGTGACCGTGTATTCATGACTTGTTTCTTTCTGAGCATGCGAAATATGGATAAGTAATAAGGAGGATCGCAGTCACTGTTAATATGTTTCCTTTTCTGCAGTTGAACGGTTTAATAGTGCTTTATTGTAAGGAGATCCACCAATGCTGACACCTATGCTGTCTAGTGTGAAGGTGTTGATGTTCACTTTAGAATATGTGGCTTTGGGTGTCACTTCTTATGGATGTGTGTGTGTGTGTGGGGGGGGGGGGGGTTGAGGATTGTTGTCGCTCTCGAGCGTCTTCTTTCTTTTTGTGTTCCTGTGTCGTGTTTAATCCCCCTCTTTGTGTGTGTCCCGTCCCTTGCTTGTAGGGTCTGTGGGGTGGTTTTGTGTTCTTTTTTTGTGTTCCATGGGCTTGTTGAATCCCCCTCTTGGTGTGTGTCCCGTCCAGTGCCTGTAGGGGGGGGGGGGTTGCCTTGCTGTTGTGCGCGAGCCTCTTTTTTTTTTTTTTTTTTTTTTTGGGTCTAGTTTCGTGTGCAATGTGTTTCGTGCTTTGCCTGCGTTTGACTACTTTTTTATGTGCCTTTTCCTTTTTTCGGTGCTCGTTGCGCCTCATTTCTCCATTTTTCCTGTGCTCACTCCTTTTTTCTGTGGTCTTGTCCGCCTCTCGCGGCCCCTCATCCGCCTCTCTCGCCCTCTTTTGTCCGCCTTTCTCGGCTCCTCAGCCGACTCTCGCGGACTCTTTTTGCGCCTGCGCAGTACGTCTTTTTGCAGCTATGGCCCATTGCCGGATGTGCCTGCGTCCATCATCCGGTTTAGCATTCTTGGTTAGTAATATGGATTGCCCTCTGACACACACTAGTCACATCATCTACATCAGCCCCAATAACTTTAGCTGCATACTTTGTAATCTGCTGGAGCTTTTTTGTGTTTTGGTTTGTCAGACTATTAAACCAGGCAATGAAACTGTGTGGTGTAGCGGGTCCACAGCTCACGTCAGAAAGGCCACTTTTTAAATAAATAATTGCCATACTTGCAGCTTAGCGAGGGGGCATGGTATGTGTGGTGGGAGTAGTTCCCGGGTGATGATGATGCGGATGGTCCTCACTTAAGTGCACAGGTGAGGAGTCGTTTGCATCCATGATTGGTAGCAGAGCTGCTAATTGCCACATCTGATCCACATCCCTGTAATAAATAAAAGCGCGAGGCGGCTAGGAGGGAAAAAAAAAAGAAATGGAGGTTAAGGAAGAAGGCAGCTAGAAGTGAAGGAGCCGGTGTGTGTCCGAGAGAGAGAGAGAGAGAGAGAGGGAGAGCAAACAAGCGAGCAAGCGTAGACTCGCAGCTGTATGCAGGCAGCTGGGAGAGGCGAGCCTGAGTGGGGTGTTTGGCTGGCACCCAAGGGCTGACGGTAGTGGTCGCTCCTGCTGAGCGCTTGTTGGGAGCAGGGGTGACCAGGAGAAGGTTGGCTCGCTGCAGCGAAGTAGAATCCCCAGTGTGACCGTCCTGGCCGTTGGGGAAAGCCGTCTCAGTCTGGCAGGGGCTCAACGAAGCCAGGGATCAGGAGGCCACCAGACCAGTCGAGTGAAGAAGGTCAGCTGCAGGTATGGTGACTCCCCTGGTGCATAGCCTGGATGGGAGAAGCAGGGGAGTCACCAGTAAAAGAAGGCACTGTGCTTTGTGTTTTCAAAGAGACTGCTTCCAGCCATTGTTTTAACCTCGTTGTTTTTAAAGGATTTTTTTCTAATGGATTTTAACCTCCACCCTTTCACTTGTTTTTATGGATTATTCATTTAATGACCTGTTTGTGAAGCACTGCACTTTGTTTTTGTTTGTTGATTTTAAATAAAAGCACTTTGCACTTTTTGCACCATCCCCTTGCTTTGTTGTGCCTCACTGCCTAGCTCATCAGTGACATTACCGATGGTGTTGGGTTCAGAACTCCCAGAAGCCAGATGGGATCATGGAGTGGAACCCGCATCGTCACAAACTGAAAATGATCACAGACTGGATCAGACTGCGATAAAAGGACAACATGAGGTCCTTGTCTACTTTAAATAGTTTGAGATTATGGAGGGGAAATAAGCGCTGGTTGCATTTACAGAATATTTTTTTATATTAGTATTCCAGTTAAGATTGTTATCTAGGTAAGTTCCTAAGTATTTATATTCAGTCACTATTTCTACATCCTCCCCCAGAACTACAATGGGTGAACATACAGATTTCTGTCTCTTAAAATCAAATATCATTTCTTTGATCTTTTTTACATTCAGAGTGAGAGAGTTTTTATTGCGCCAGTTTACCATACAGTCCACTTGATTTAGATAGTGGCTTTCATCCTCCCCAGATATGCGTCCTAGGAGCAGGGTGTCATCAGCATACTTGATAATGGAGCAGTTGTCCTTGTTCTGTCTCAGGTCACTTGCGTACAGAGTAAACAGTAATGGTGATAAGACACACTCCTGCGGACTTCCTGACTAAGGAAAAAGTGCCCTGTCTGCGAACGATTTAAAAGAAAGTCCTGAATCCATAGTGTAATAAATGGGTTTACATTTATACTGTTCAATTTCCCAATCAGTTTATGAGGCTGTATGGTATTGAACACTGGAGAAAAATCCAAAAATAGTGCTCTGAGATGTGAACCAGGCTGATCAAGAAAGGTGTAGATTTGATGTAAGGTAACAAGCAGAGCATCTTCCACATGTCTGTTTGCACAGTAAGCTAATCGATTGTTGTCTCTGTCTTTAAAATGTTTTTCACCAAATGTTCAAAGCATTTCATTGGGATAGAGGTGAGTGCCACTGGTCTATAGTCATTTAAACAGCTTGGCCTAGAAACCTTCTATAATGGGGTAATGATTGATTGTTTCCACAGATTAGGTACAATACCACAGGTCAGAGACCATTTAAAAAGCAAATAAAAAACTGGAGAGAGCCAACCTGATATGTTGTCTAGTCCCACCACACTGATTGTTTTAACCTGCTGCAAGCCTTTCTCCACTTCAGTTAACCTGAACCCCATCACTGCAGAATTTCTAGTGTTTTTATAAAGCATCTCCTTTATTTCTGTATTTTGGGTGCTGAAATCACTTGTTTCAAATCTGGCAAAAAAGTTATTCAGTTCATCTGCTAAAAGTTTGTGGTCTTTGTCAGCTGGAAAATTCACACTCTTTTTAGAGCCCAGTCCTGTAATTGTTTTTAGTCCCTTCCAGACCTGCTTTGGATTGTTATCACTAAACCACCTCTTGATGTTTTCCCCATACATCTTTTTATTTTGTTTAATTAACCTGTTAATCCATCCATCCATCCATTATCCAACCCACCATATCCTAACTACTGGGTCACGGGGGTCTGCTGGAGCCAATCCCAGACAACACAGGGCAGGAAACAAATCCCCAGGCAGGGTGCCAGCCCACCGCAGGGCACACACACACACATACACACACACACACCAAGCAAACACTAGGGTCAATTTAGAATCGCCAATGCACCTAACCTGCATGTCTCTGGACTGTGGAAGGAAACCCACGCAGACACGGGGAGAACATGTAAACTCCTCACAGGGAGGACCCGGGAAGCAAACCCAGATCTCCTAACTGCAAGGCAGCAGCACTACCCACTGCGCCACAGTGCTGCCCACCTGTTAATCCTTTGCTGTAAAATTTGCTTATCTTCTATTTTATTTTCTTGATGTTCCTGTTGCTTTTCCAATACTAATGCTTTAACCTTTTTAGTGATCCATGGCTTACTGTTTGGGTACACCTTGACAGTTTTTTTGCTTAATGATCATAGACTCACAGAATTTCATATATTCACTGACAGTGTAAGTGGCCTCATTCTGTGACTAGGGTGATTCTAGGGCTAAATTAGGGGATGAATTATAAAGAAAGTTTAAAAGAGCTGAGCCTTTTAGATTTAAGCAAAAGACGATTAAGAGGTGACGTGATTGAAGTGTTTAAAATTATGAAGGGAATTGGTAGAGTGGTGTCAGACTATTATTTTAAAATGAGTTCATCAAGAAGATGAGGACACAGTTGGAAACTTGTTAAGGGTAAATTTTGCACAAACATTAGGAAGTTTTTCTTTACACAGAGAGCCACCAAATAGCATGGACAGTAAGACTTTAGGGACTCTCAGAATTATTGGATAGGACTGGCGAGCTTTGTTGGGCTGAATGGCCTGTTCTCGTCTAGATTGTTCTAATGTTCTAATGTATTCTTTCTTGCCCATCCTAATCAACATGAAATGTGCCACTGCTGTCCGGTGCCATGATCAGTAAGTATTTCAACCTTACCTCGCTTAACTATTGGAGCACATTCAGGTTAAGTGCCTTGTTCAGGGTCACACAGTGAGGTACCAACTCGAATTGCACTGACAACCTTGTGATTAATATCCCAGATTCTTAGCCATTACACCCTAAGTGTAAACTGCCATGATATGAGTTAACTACTCACAGAAACACTGAACACACGTCATTGATGTTCCTCTGGGTGCTCTGGTTTCCTCCCACAGTCTAAAGTCACGCAGGTGAGGTGGATTGGTGACAACTGGCCCTAGTGAGTATGCGTGTGTGTGAGTGTGTTCTCCTGCTGTGGACTGGCACCCTATCCAGGGGATTGCATGCATGCTGGGATAATCTTCAACCACTCCTGTTTAGGATTAAGCAGGCTTAGGAAGTGGCATGGTATGGTTTGGTAGGCTACTCACATTCATATTTTCAACAAGGCAGCTACCTTGCATGCCCAGCACATACTGAGCATTACGAGACAGCACAGTCACTATGGCAGCGGTGTTTGTTCCTCAGATAACAATAATGGCAGCTGCCTTGGCTATATGAGTGCCTCTTAGAGTCCTTTTGTTAATCTGCTTGTGTGTCTCCTTCATGGAGCGAAGCACTTAAAGAAAAATCAATCTCAGTTGTGAAGGTGTTAAAAGCTGAGGATGCCCTTTACCCAAGGAAAGCAAGCCATCACAAAATATACCCTAGTAAAGACAGAATAAATGACTTTTAAACTAATGGAGGGAGTGCTGTGGTGTGGTGACACAGTGTTTAGTGCTGCAAACATCCAGATTGTCAGTCCCACTTGTGAGCCATTGTTGATTATTTAAACATTAAAGAACAAAACTCCCCCAGGCTACTTCCTTTCTGTAAATTTATTTGAATTGATTGGATTGTTTTGATGGACTTTAGATGCTATGTGTTTTCTTAAATGCATATATACTGATATCCATCCATCCATTATCCAACCCGCTATATCCTAACTACAGGATACAGGGGGTCTGCTGGAGCCAATCCCAGCCAGCACAGGGCGCAAGGCAAGAAACAAACCCCAGGCAGGGCGCCAGCCCACCGCAGTATATACTGATATATTTCTGTTTATTTATTCAGCAAGTACTTTTATTCAAAGTGCCTTTTAAATCATGCATTGCAGTAACTCTTGTAGTTTTCCTGGTCTGCACATTTTTCGCAAGTCCATTTTTTTAAGTGCTCAGGCTTTCTGTATTATAGTGTGGATGAGTGTATCCTGGGATTGATTAGCTTTCTACTCGATACTGCTGGGACTGCTGGACCCCATCCCTGTGTTGTAATAAGTGGATTTAAAGATGAATTTAAAAAACACCAGGTGAATAAATACCAATGCAAAGGAATCATTCAAGCTCTAAACCATCAATGCTGTAGCATATTAGAACAATCTGGACAAGAACAGGCCATTCAGTCCAACAAAGCTTGCCAGCCCAATCCACTTAAGATAAGATGAGATAAGAAAAGATAGGAGTGGTGGCTCTGAGGCTAAGGACCTGCACTGGGGGGGCAATCGGAAGGTTGCTGGCTCAAATCCCATAAATGCCAGAAGCGACTCTGCTCCATTGGGCGCTTAATCTGCAATTGCTTTGTTAATCTACATCCAGCCCTGCAAGCAGGTCCTTCAACTTGCAGGGAAAAACGTGGGGTTGGTGGCAGGACTGGCAACCCAGCCACTGTAAAAAACCTCACACTGTTCCAGTGTGGTGCTGAGGTGTCACCTGCTGCACGGCTGCTCTCGGGTCTCAGTCCAGGGGGTTCGTTGTGTGGTGGGTGCAGCAATGCGCTATAAAATCAGCACGCGCTCCCAACCTCCTTGTATAAATAGCTTTTCATCCTGTTGAGTTTTGAAAGCCCCGAAAGTCCTGCTGTCTACCACACTACCTGGCAACGTATTCCATGTGTCTATATTTCTATGTTTTTCCATTTTTGAATGTTGTGTTCAAGTTAATTACGAATCTAGAGTCAGTGAAGTACAGGCGAAAAAAAATGAAATAAAAGCCACAAGAGATTAAAGGCAAATCAAGACATTAGGACTCACATGTTATAATAAAGCTTGAAGTTACTGGTCTTGGCAGCACCATGGTGCAGTGCAGCGGTAACATTGCTACAGGATACAAGTCCTGGTGCTCCCTACATGGAGTTTGTATGTTTTTCCCACATGTGTGTGGGTCTCCTCCTCGTCCTAATGTGGATAAGTTAGGTGGATTGTTGATGCTAAATTGGCCCCTGATGTGTCGTGTGTTCATGGTGTTCACGCTGTCCAGGGGTTGTTCCTGCCTTGTGCCTACTGCTTATATGATAGTCTTCAGTTTCCCGTGACTCTGCTCTGGATAAGAAGATTTGAAAAATGGATGAATAGATGGGTCCAGAAAACTGGAGATGAAATCTTTAATTCTGGTTTTGATAGATAAACTATGCCACTATTATGGTGCCAGAGCTATTAAGCAGTGAACTCAGATTCAGCTATAATATCAGAACAATAGACTCTGGCTACAGAGCTCCACTTCATTGAGGAGGTTGTCATTTTACATTATATGCTAGTAATACCAGGATCCCGAGCTGTTTAGTCGTGTGCTGGGTGAGGCAACACGTTGTACCAATGTATGCTCCCCAACCTGACCTGACCTAATAAAAACTGGTCACATTTAGGTTAAGATTAGGGTTCGGGGAGGTTTATCTCACGCAAGTCAAGTAAACTACGTGACAATAACCTGCAATGCAACTGGCTGTCCTGCAGAGGTACTGAATTGCAGAACTACAGAGGACTGCAGGTGGAGCCATCTCAAATGGAGACTGACCATAGATTTGCACCTACATTGGGACAATGGGCTGTACCCACGTGGGATCAGTGCTCCTGGAGTCCCAAGATCTGACCTTAAACAAAATGAGAAGAAAGAGAGAAATGATCAGCTATGTAAAATTGACAGTTATGTGTGGAAGAAATAGAAAGGAGGATGGGGATATATGAAATTGTACCATTTATCTGGCAAATGTTGTAAACAAAAATAAGAGAACTTGCTGTTGCTCGTTCGCATGTTTACTCCTTGACTGCATGTCTGTCACAAAGTTCTCACATGCAGCATTTGAACCTTTTTCGTTTAAAATGGAGAGACAAAGAGTGAGCTTCAAATGAAAACATTCCCTCGCTTCTGTTGTTCCAGAGGTTCTTCCTTAATGATGCTAATGTGATGCCATCACAACCATTTGTTTTGAGAAATGAAATCAGTCAAGCACAGTGCTATTATTTCTCTCATGTTTCTCTAGTGTTTTATCCTCTACTGCCTGTTTTGAGCTTTACGCGTTTGTGTTTTCACGCTACCATTAACTTGCAAGGAAAAATAACCTTGCAATCCTGGCAAAATATGAGGACATTGTGATGGGAGGTTGTGACATTTGGGATGTGTTGTAGTGCTCTGTTGGTGTAACTGGGGAGTCATGCCAGGATGGAGTAGTCAGTTGGACTAACCTTTGGAATAGCAGCTGCTTTAAGAGCAAGAAGAGAGGGAAGGAGATCCTCTGTATGTTGTCATGGAGTATTTTTTGACCCCTTTGATCCATCATGATCTGGTGTTATGCTTGTTAATTTTGTATTTCTCATTGTTGTTTATTTTCATTGGTATGATGATTACATCATGGCATTAGTGGAGACATTTTGTTACTAGTTCCAGCATTTCGTGATGGATTCTTGTGGCCATTTTATCTGTAGTCGTGTTTCAAATCATGTGTTCCTAACAATGGCATTTTTGACAGTAGGACGCCATCTCTTTAAGAGATGCATCACTCATATTTCTGCGTCTAAAGTATTGATGAATTATTGTTATTCAAAACAAGTCTGCAAATCTTAGGTTATTTAAGGAAAGGATCTTTAAACTAAGACCTTGCTTGCCTTTCTGAGTACCAGTTTTGTGGTAATGTTTTAGTATTGATGATCGTTTTTTGCAAGTTTATTTTTGACTTGACCCTGGGCTTTTGCTATCAACAATTTTTGGAACTGTTTTAATTATTTCATCACTCGGTTGTTTTCTATTGAAGTTCTTTCTTTGACCTTTTGGTCTTGTTGTGGTCAGAACAGTGTAAACAATTATTATAACCATTTTGAAATATAATTTTATTGTCACATATTACAGGGCTTATGCACATAAATATGTGAATTTTAATACATAGCCAGCATCATTTCTGAACTAACTTTTCCATTACACAATCACAGTAAGGGGCAGCCCATCACCGCTTTGTCGAAAACAAAGCAGGAAACTAGCACTGGTATGGACACTAGGCCAGCGCCAGACACACTGTCAAACACACTCTCCCTCACTCAATCATTCATTCATTTTCTGAAATTTTAAATTCATTGCAAGGCTATTGGGAGGATCAGGCAGTTAGGAGACAGCAGAATCTAGGAAGCCATTTCGCTAGAACACACAATCACAAAAACACTTGGTCATTTATATCAGGCCAATTTACAGTCAAACAGCCTCGCATCCTTGGGAGGAAGGAAGAAATCTGCACATTCAGAGAACACTTTCACACACTCAGGAAGGACATGTAAACTCCACACAGACAGTGCTCAGCTGGGAACTAAACCGGAGTTTCTGTAACTGTACTATTTAAAGCATAAGAAACACAAGACATAAGACACCATGTAAAAGTTACATACTACATTTACTGTTTTTTTAAATTAATTGCCTTCAGAAGGTACCTAATCATGTTAAGGTAACTAAATGGTATGTATATTACATTAGGCCTAAACTATAGCTGTTTTGCATCTTAGATGAAACAAAATTCCATTCCACACAAATCCTGTAGAAAGTTAACTGGTGTGGCCCATGGCCCTCAGGAAAAGGCAAAGCTGACTCTGTTAGCTGCCCATCCCCTGCCTGGTCACTCTACAATGTACTGTGATGCAGGCTAATGTTCATAATTTTACAGACAAATTTAAAGATTCTGATGCCAGGTTTTCTAGAGTTGGCCATCTAATCCAGGGGTTCTCAAATGTTATGAAGCCAAAATGTACAAGTAGATCAAGGCTAATACTAATATAAGTGGAGCATAATCTTGAATCTTGGTTATTACTAACAGTAATCTCACAGCATGTGTATGGATAATTGATCAAAAATTCAATGTCGTTTTTAAAATTTTTAACTGTGCTACTATTTCCTGTCTGCTTATATTCTGCACACATCAGTAATTTCATTCAAGACAAAGTCATTTGCAGTCAATTTCCAAAATATACTGTGGATTCAGAAAGCGTTTGGACTCCTTCTCTTTCTGCACATCATATTCCCTTGTAGATTTGATTTTAAATAGATTCATTTGCTTTTATCATCCATCAGTCTATGCTCAATGACCCATAACGACAAAGTGAAAACATGTTTTCAGAACAGTTGGAAAATTTATTAAAAAAGCAAAAACTGAAATCTCTCCCTCATATAAGTATTCAGACCTTTAATTCGGCACTTTGTAGAAGTCTATTCGGCAGCAAATACAGCTTGGAGTCTTCTTGAGTAGGTCTCTACAAGCTTTGCACAAATGGATTTGGACAGTTTATCCTAATCTTCTTGACAGATCCTCTCAAGCTTCATCAGATTGAATGGGAAGCTCCTGTAAACTATCATCTTTATCTCTCCACAAATGTTCTGTGAGGTTTTAAATGTGGTCTTTGGCTGAACCATTCAAACACAGTCAAGGACTTGTCCTGAAGCCACTCCAGTGTTCTCGAGGATGTATGTTTTGGGTGATTGTCATGCTGAGTGTGGAGCTGTAGACCCAGTCTGAGGTGGTGTGCACTCTGGAACAGGTTAGCTTCAGGGACCTCTCTGTACACTCTGTGTGCATTCATCCTTATCTCATTTAGAGATGGTATTAGGTGCACAGCCTTCTAGAGAGATTTTGCCCAAAGAATTCAAATTTTATCTCATCAAAACAGACATTTTTTTTCCTCATCTTCTCAGATTTGTTTAAATGTCTTTTGGCAAACTCCAAGGAGAAGTTAGCCACTCTGCCATAAACGCCTGATTGACTGAGTGCGGCTGAGATGGGTTGACCTTCTGAGAGGTTCTCCCAACTCAGTAGAGGACATTTGAAGCTCTGTTAGAGTGATCACCTCCCCACTGAAGACCCTTCTTACCAACTCTAGGATGAGTCCTGGTGGTCCCATTTCACACTTTATTAAGGCCACTGTGCTCCTGGGGACACTCTCTAAACGTTACAAATGGTTTATACTCTTGTCTTGATCTATGCCTCATCACAATTTGATTGCAGGGATCTACAGAGAATTCCTTGGACTGTGGCTTGGTTTTTGTCCTGATTTTCAGTGTGAATTGTGGGACCTTTATATGCACAGGCGTGTGCCTTTCTAAACGATGTCCAATCACGTCAATGTATCGCAGGTGGACAATGAAATTCTAGTCACATTTCAATAATAGTTAAAGCAAACACAATGCGCCTGACCTCAATTTGGAGTGCCGCAGAAAATATTTATGTGAATGAGAGATTTCTATTATTTGATTTTAATACATTTGCAAACATTTCAGGAAAAATGTTTTCACTCTGTCATTATGGGTTATTGAGTGTAGATGGGCAAAAATATCAGATTTATCCATTTAAAAGTAAATACCTCGGCAATGTGTGCAGAAAGTGAAGGGGTCTGAAAAGTTTCTGAATAAACTATGTATATATATTTATTTGCTTTAAAATCTGTTTATATAGTATCCATGTGTTAACTTTTAAGGGCATTGAACATAAACTGTAATAAAACAATAAACAATGTGGTTTATTAACTTTTGCAACCACAGAGCTTTAATGGCTTTATGTTGCAAAGTATAATTTTACTTCAAGACTTCCCATGGGCTCACCCCACCCCAGGGGCCAAGGAGGTCGGTGCAGTGTGAGTTGGGTGGTGGCCGAGGGCGGGAACCTTGGCGGTCCGATCCTCGGCTACAGAAGCTGGCTCTTGGGACATGGAATGTCACCTCTCTGAAGGGGAAGGAGTCTGAGCTAGTTCGCAAGGTCGAGAGGTTCCGGCTAGATATAGTCGGGCTCACCTTGACGCACAGCTTGGACTCTGGAACCAATCTCCTTGAGAGGGGCTGGACTCTGGAGTTGCCCCGAGCGGGTGTGGGCATACTTATTGCCTCCCGACTTGGAGCCTGTTCATTGGGGTTTACCCCGGTGGACGAAAGGGTAGCCTCCCTCCGCCTTTGAGTGGGGGGACGGGTCCTAACTGTTGTTTGTGCGTATGCACCAAACAGCAGTTCGGAGTACCCACCCTTTTTGGAGTCCCTGGATGTGGTGCTAGAGGGCATACCTTCTGGGGACTCCCTCGTACTGCTGGGAGACTTCAATGCTCACGTGAGCAATGACAGTGAGACCTGGAAGGGTGTGATTGGGAGGAATAGCCCCCCTGATCTGAGCCCAAGCGGTGTTTTGTTATTGGACTTCTGTGCTCGTCACAGATTGTCCATAATGAACACCATGTTCAAGCATAGGGGTGTTCATATGTGCACTTGGCACCAGGACACCCTAGGCCTCAGTTCGATGATCGACTTTGTTGCAGAGAGGGGCGGAGCTGTCAACTGATCACCACCTGGTGGTGAGTTGGCTTCAATGGTGGGGGAGGATGCCGGTCAGGCCTGGTAGGCCCAAACGTATTGTGAGGGTCTGCTGGGAACGTCTGGAAGAGTCCCCTGTCAGAAGTAGCTTCAACTCCCACCTCCAGCAGAACTTTGACCACGTCCCGAGGGAGGTGGGGTACATTGAGTCTGAATGGGCCATGTTCCGTGCCTCTATTGTTGAGGCGGCTGACTGGAGCTGTGGCCGTAAGGTGGTCGGTGCCTGTCGTGGCGGCAATCCCCAAACCCATTGGTGGACACTGGCGGTGAGGGATGCCGTTAAGCTGAAGGAGTCCTACAGGACCCTTTTGTCCTGTGGGACTCCGGAGGCAGCTAACAGGTACCGGCAGGCCAAGTGGAATGCGGCTTTAGTGGTTGCTGAGGCAAAAACTCGGGCGTGGGAGGAGTTTGGGGAGGCCATGGAGAACTACTTTCGGACAGCTTTGAGGAGATTCTGGTCCATCATCCGGCGTCTCAGGAGAGGGAAGCAATGCAGTGTCAACACTGTATATGGTGGGGATGGTGCGCTGCTGAGCTCGACTCGGGACATTGTGGGTCAGTGGGGGGAGTACTTCGAAGACCTCCTCAATCTCACTAACATGCCTTCCAATGAGGAAGCAGAGCCTGGGGACTTGGAGGTGGGCTCCTCCATCTCTGGGACTGAGGTCACCGAGGTGGTCAAAAAAATCCTTGGTGGCAGGGCCCCGGGGGTTGGATGAGATATGCCCAGAGTTCCTCAAGGTTCTGGATGTTGTAAGACTGTCTTGGTTGACACGCCTCTGCAACATCGCATGGACATCGGGGACAGTGCCTCTGGATTGGCAGACCAGGGTGGTGGTCCCCCTCTTTAAGAAGGGGGACCGGAGGGTGTGTTCCAACTACAGAAAGATCACACTCTTCAGCCTCCCTGGAAAAGTCTATTCGGGGGTCCTGTAGAGGAGGGTCCATCAGATAGTCGAACCTCAGATTCAGGAGGAACAGTGTGGTTTTCGTCCTGGTCGCGGAACAGTGGACCAGCTCTACACCCTTAGCAGGGTCCTGGAGGGTGCATGGGAGTTTGCCCAATCAGTCTACATGTGTTTTGTGGACTTGGAAAAAGTGTTCGACCGTGTCCCTCGAGGAATCCTGTGAGGGGTGCTCAGGGAGTATGGGGTACCGGACCCCCTGATAAGGGCTGTTCGGTCCCTGTACAACCGGTGTCGGAGCTTGGTCCACATTGCCGGCAGTAAGTCAAACTCATTTCCAGTGAGAGTTGGACTCCGCCAGGGCTGCCCTTTGTCACTGATTCTGTTCATAATTTTTATGGACAGAATTTCTAAGCGCAGCCAGGGCGTTGAGGGGGTCCAGTTTGGTGGACTAAGGATTGGGTCACTGCTTTTTGCAGATGATGATGTCCTGTTTGCTTCATCAGGCCGTGATCTCTCTCTGGATCGGTTCGCAGCTGAGTGTGAAGCGGCTGGGATGGGAATCAGCACCTCCAAATCCGAGACCATGGTCCTCAGCCGGAAAAGGGTGGAATGCCTTCTCAGGGTTGGGGGCGAGATCCTACCCCAAGTGGAGGAGTTCAAGTATCTTGGGGTCTTGTTCACAATTGAGGGAAGAATGGAGCGTGAGATCGACAGGCGGATCAGTGCGGCATCCGCAGTAATGCGGGCTCTGCATTGGTCTGTCGTGGTGAAAAAGGAGCTGAGCCATAAGGCAAAGCTCTCAATTTACCAGTCGATCTATGTTCCTACCCTCACCTATGGTCATGAACTATGGGTAGTGACCGAAAGAACAAGATCGCAAATACAAGCGGCTGAAATGAGTTTCCTCCGCAGGGTGTCTTGGCTTTCCCTTAAAGATAGGGTGAGAAGCTCAGTCATCCGGGAGGGGCTCAGAGTAGAGCCGCTGCTCCTCCGCATCGAGAGGAGTCAGATAAGGTGTCTCCTGGACACCTCCCTGGTGAGGTGTTCTGGGCACATCTAACCGGAAGGAGGCCCCGGGGAAGACCCAGGACACGCTGGAGGGACTATGTCTCCCGGCTGGCCTGGGAACGCCTTGGGATTCCCCCAGAAGAGCTAGAAGAAGTGGCTGGGGAGAGGGAAGTCTGGGCATCTCTGCTCAAGCTGCTGCCCCCGCGACCCGATCTTGCATAAGCAGAAGAGGATTGATGAATGGATGGACTTTCCATTGATATGTTTATAAGATGGGTGGGCATTAATGCACATGTCCCCTTTGTGGAAAGCATGGTCTTGGTATTACTGATACAGTTCTTTAATTTTTTCTGTCAGATTTTTCAATGTCATACACACATCATTCTCCACTTGAATTTGTGCCTTGTACTTTTTGATTATTTTCAGAAGAGGAAATCTTGGTTCACAAAGTAAGTTGTGGCAAATGGAACGGGGGTTTTAATAACCTTATCGGACTAATCAGAGAGAGTGTGAAACTCATTCTTTGCAGATTCCCAGTACTTATGACATGGAATATTACTGAATTTAGTTTCTGCTCTGCTGTATTTGACACATCAGTGATGTTCTCTTGGAATTTTATTATATAAACTGTCTCTGACCGCTGGAGCAAAGGGGTTCCCTGTCCAACTGTGATGTGTGTTTTCTAAATGAGGAAAATAATCTCGGAAATATTTCTGCAATTGAGCAAGGTTTGAGAGCACGAACGATGAGTTGATGTCGTACCCTGGGATTCTAACTAGCAACTCTTGATGAAGGTGTGGAAATATCTCTGTCACTCAAACAAACAAATGTGCTTGTCCAGAGGGTAATTTTTGTGGGAAGTCGCATACTTTGTCCTGAATATTCAATACACTGTATTGTGTCATGGTCTTACAAACTCACACGGCGTGCATTTACTGTAGCTATTAGAAAATGCCCAATAAATATACAAACTTATACTTCCAAGGTGCATCAGCAAAGCCTCTTGCAAGTTGGTGATTTTTAGACAGGAGGAATGCTGCCATCTCCTCTCTCAACTCAGTGACCTAGCTAACAACCGCCACTTTTGGTAGCCAGTGTACATTGAAGTGATACATAATTGAGAGAATAGTTTTTGATTAAGAGGTCGGCTTTTAATAAAGTTTTCTATGCTAACAACATCCTGCGGGACATGAGAAAGTTCATCATCAACCTATTTTGCCACAAGTGTCTCACTGTGTATCATATAATGTGTAGGGCATTAGGACCTGTTTTCCTTAGTAGGACCTTGACTTGACTTCATCTCCCAGTCATTGCAGCGGCCCACTCAGTGCATACACCCACACACTGAGACCAGTCAATGCCATTTTTGATTCAACAGTTCTGTAGGACAAAGTGGAAATTGCCCATTTTGCTAGATCTTTAGTGGCACATGGCTTTTTAAGACTGCAGATTTACCAGGGATGCAGAAAGCTAGCTGAATATATGCATTACAAAGTGAATGGCTGAATTGCAGCTCTATGGACACTTTGGTCAGCTCTGCACTTCATCTGATAGCAAAAGGATCTTCATTTTAGGGTTATAACCGCAAACTCAACTCTGGCTGGATATTATTGACAAAATATTGCAAATATAAGTGGACACTGAATCTAACCAGAAGGGACATTATTCTAATCACCAGAGGTTACACTTTCCTTCAAAACTCGGTTCATTTATCTTTTTCACTCTCTTTTGGATAGCTGAAAGCTGTCAATATGTTCTCTTTTGGGGTGAGAAGGCACCCACTCTCTGCTGAGCAAAATGCTTATAAACTTTCTTTGGCCTAGAAGCTACTCTTTGGAGTGGGAAGCCCCGAACTAGCTCTAAGATCAATTCTGTCAAACTGATCTTGGTGCCAGTGACAGAGCCCTGTCTGAGAACACCGGGAAGCAGCATCACTGCAAGAAGGGAACTTCAGCACCTACATTCTTATGCCAGACAGAGCTTTTCCCTTTGAGGTTGCAGAGGATACAGCAAAGAGCAAGTTGAGGAAGGCAACATCCCACAACATCAGAGATCAAGGAACATCTAGCAAAAGCCAAGAGTGCAATCCAACACAAGAAGAGTCCTCCACCTGAATCTGGACCATCAACATGCAATGCCACACAGCACTGGACATCATATAGTATAGTAAAATTGTTTATCTGTGCCAAGATAAATTAGAACTCTAACTAGCCAGTAAACAGTCACCCTCTTCTGCGTTATATATTTGTCTGCCTCTCCTGTCTTGTGTTCTGTCTTCTGTGTCAACATGCGCAGTTATCATATTTCTATAATCCCTTGTGTTTATCACTAAATTATATTATTCTGTTTCTTAAAATACGTGTGCTTCACTTACCTTGAGTACTCACTGAACATTTGTAAAATGTCTTTTCCTGCTGCGTTACCCTCAATTGCTTTACAAAACAGATATATAAACAAGCAGCTGTGTATTGCTGGCTGCCTGTGTTGTCATCTAGCTGTAAGGTAAATCAGAGGCTATCTCTGATCTTTTTTAGAAGTTGTCATGACACATCATTGGCCATCTTGCTAACAGACTACAGTGTTACTCAACAGTAATATTACATCAGTTTCTCGAGCAGCCTCATCACTTAAACGTTCCCACACTGCTGTATGTATCTGGAAGCTGTCAGGATTAAATCCAACAGACTGAGGGTTTTTAGGGTGTGCAGTGTGGCAAAACTCTGTATTGGATTTTTGTGTCAAACTCTCCCTGATTCCCTCTCATCAATTTGTCCAATTTTTTTCCTTCTTCTTTTCATGATCTCTCCTATTTCAATCCAATCTCCTCAGTATCATTGCTGCAAACCTGGCCAAGGCCAAATCTTCGTTTTATAACTTGATTCTTCTTCAGCTGTCGGCATTAGGAGCAATGGAGCATCTGGCCCATCATTAAGAAACGTTTTATTAGTCACAAGTCTTGTGTAGATCTGGAAGTCAGCAATGTCAGGACCTCCACCTCTTCTTTGTCTTTTCTTCTTCAGTCTGGCTGTGGACCATTACCCTACTTGATTTATCCCCCAGGTTCCATTTAGTCATCTCCTGTGATTCGTATATTACTGTTCCTCACAAATTAGGGGTGGGGGATTGGCACTAGGTATGTGGTTTTTAAAGTTTTATTTGCATACATCATATTTCTTCATATATTTCATTTATTTTCTTCAATAGCATTTTTATCACAAAAACAAGAAGCCAAAAATGATGCTTTCCGTGCCTTCCCAGGGATGGCTGTTGACTACCTACTGAGCTTCTCTTCTTTTCTTTGAAAAAAAATTCCATCGTTCTTCCTGATTGACAAGCGTATTATTAGTGCAAGTGTCTGAAGAGTTTCAATGGCTTTAAACCCTTGATTGAGAGTATTTCAAGACCGAGAGCACTTTGACACTACATGTCCATCCTTCCTCTTACCTGCAGTGAAGTTGTACTTAATGTATGCAGGGTAATATTTTTGACATTTAGTTTCAAATTTCTCTCTATCACCTTACCAGGGACTTTCAATAATTTGTTCATGACTTCCCCAAATGCAATCTTTAAAACGGAATTTTTTGCTTTTTTAAAACATCAGCTTTTCTAGTATTGCAGCAAACCCTCAAATGGGCTCTGGCAGCCCCAGTTTGACAGCCATTGTTCTGGTTTAAGTTCATATTCTAAGGCAAGAATTAATCATAAGATATTGATGAATTCTGTGGTGGGTTGGCACCCTGCCCGTGATTGGTTCCTGCCTGGTGCCCTGTGTTGGATGGGATTGGCTCCGGCAGACCCCCGTGACCCTGTGTTCAGATTCAGTGGGTTGGAGAATGGATGGATATTGATGTATTATAATAATGGTATCATCAAGCCTCCCACAAATACACGTTCTTATAGAAATATTGCTTATTCAAAAATTAACCTAAAGTGTGGTTAATTCTTATACCTCAATCAAAGTTCTTACTTAATTTTAATATGATATATTAATATTTTTATTATGAAGATTACCATTGAATGTGGTTTAAATTAAGTTTGAATATAGGACAATATTAATTTAAGTGTTTCTTTTTTTCATTTCAGAGAGCAGATATTGCACAAAGAGACGAGCGCCATTCAAGGAAAGTGAATAGAGTGCGCAAGCACAATGGATGACCCGTGTGCAGTTTTGTCAGATTATTTTGACCTGCCTTTGTCAAATTCAAACTATTCTTCTTGGAATCAAAGCTGTGATTATACAAGCCTGTTGTGGGCTGGACAACGTGTGGAGACAGGTGACCGAGCCTATTTCACTGCCCGGGTGTTCATTGGCATGTCTCTCGCCTGCATTATGCTCACCTGCGGTGTGGGCAATTTCCTCTTCATTGTTCTCCTGATCCGCTGCAGCAAGTTACGCACTGTCACAAATTTGCTTATTGCAAACCTGGCTGTGTCTGACTTGATAGTTGCGGTTATTTGCTGCCCTTTTGAAATGGACTATTATGTGGTGAAAGAGCTGTCCTGGAGCTTTGGTCAGCTGCTCTGCTCTTCAGTCAACTATTTGCGAACTGTGTCTCTCTACGTGTCTACAAATGCATTACTGGCCATTGCTGTTGACAGGTTAGTGGGAATCTGTGGCTTTGTGTATTTCAGCCTGCTGCCCAGTTGATGGTTGAACTGAGAGTTACTTTATAGTTCAGAACTGAAATAAGATAAAAACAAATAATGTAAGTGGCTTCAGCAGATACTGTAATTATCACTTTAAGGATATTCCAGAATTACACTAATTGTATACACCCAGATTAATGATGATAAACAAAGTACACAGCAATGACTGACATTCATTAATGATTCTTCTCCATTATGCCATGTGCACCTCACAACTTTATTACCATCAGCATCCTTCACATACTTGTATTATTTCTTCCTACAGTCCTCTATTACACTTCACACTTCCAGACTTGTAGCAGAGAATCTTAAATGGCTGAAAGTGCACTGGACAAATACAGATTGGACACTTGTCAGCTTCAAAAAATATAGAATTATCGACTCAGTCTTCATGTAACATGTCTTTTTTTCTAAAGACAGAGAGACACAGCCACACAGTCTGTTATTATTATGGTGTACAATTAATATAATAGAGATAATTAAATCAGAAGCACTCACATAGTATACCACCACAATTATGAAGGAGTGTACTACATTTTAGCATGTGGCATTTTACAAGAATCTATAAAATTATATACAGTATGTAAAGATGTTTCATATTGATTTGGCCAGTGAATGACAGCAGTCTGGACCATTAGAAGGAACTGCTACCGAGAAAACAGTGGAGCAAATAAAAAAACGAATGTGACTGCACATGTCTGCCAATTTACCTTGCGTACATGTCACGTCTTTTTAATCTGATCATGCAATCACACAAGTCATCATCTTGGACTAGATGCAGCTATCTGTTACCAAAGAAATGGCTCTTTTTTATAGCAACTAATAAGATCATAAGAAATTTGACAAACATAAGGAGACAATTCAGTCCATTAACCTTGTTTGTTTAGCTAATAACTAAATGATCCCAATATCTCATCCAGATACTTCTTAAAGGCTGTCAGGGCTTCTGCTTCAATTACATGTCTTGGTAATTCATTACAGATTCCCACAGCTCTTTAGTCCTAAAAGCATTTCCTCTTAATTTCCACAGGTGTCCTCAAACCATGGGTGCAATTTCAGTCAGCCGCTTCCTGGACAGGACCGCAAACTAATTTTAAGATTTGTTCATTTTCTAGAGCTGGACACATATTCATTCTTGACTGGATGCAGTTTTAAATATGATACTCTGAATTCTCCTCATGAGTGAGGGGTGGAACAAGTGGCTTAGGGAGGGCCAAACGGAATAGTCTTTAAATTTCATCCCACACTCCAGAGATATTTGACCAGTGTTTTTAAAAAAAGCATCAGACTGGCATTTTAATTAGTTTTACCCATCTATCCATTGCTGTCAAAATAAGCTCAAACACGTAAAGATACAATACTCAATAATGCTATACAATTATTATTAAAACATTTTAGTCTACTTTAGGGGCACAGGAACCAGAGGCTATTCTACTGTTCCAGCTGCATCAAGCACAAGTCAGGAAACAATCCTTCTTCCCTGAATAAATGGGTTTTAAAAGTGCAGGGGAATTAGATCAAAGATGTAATTGTGTATATTAACTAAAAAGAAGAGATGTTGCTATTTCTTTAGACGGGAAAAGGATGCAAATGAAAGCAAAGAATAAAAAAATGAGAAGTGCCAGCATTTCAATTTAGCCATACTCAAATCATATGCATACTCTCGCCACATGAGGCCGGGCATTGTCGTGCACCAGGAGGAAGCCAGGACCCACTGCACCAGCATAGAGTTTGACAATGGGTCCAAGGATTTCATCCCAATACCTAATGGCAGTCAAGGTGCCATTGTCTAGCCTGTAGAGGTCTGTGCGTCCCTCAATGGATATGCCTCCCCAGACCATCACTGACCCACCACCATACCAGTCATGCTGAACGATGTTACAGGCAGCATAACGTTCTCCATGGTTTCTCCAGACCCTTTCATGTCTGTCACATGTGCTCAGGTTGAACCTGCTTTCATCTGTGAAAAGCACAGGGTGCCAGTGGTGGACCTGCAAATTCTGATATTCTTTGGCAAATGTCAATCGAGCTCCACGGTGCCGGGCAGTGCGCACAGGGCCCACTAGAATGTAGTCTGTTTCTGATTGTTTGGTCAGAAACATTCACACAAGTGACCTGCTGGAGGTCATTTTGTAGAGCTCTGGCAGTGCTCATCCTGTTCCTCCTTGCCCGAAGAAGCAGATACCGGTCCTGCTGATGGGTTAAGGACCTTCTACGGCCCTGTCCAGCTCTCCCAGAGTAACTGCCTGTCTCCTGGAATCTCCTCCATGCCCTTGAGACTGTGCTGGGAGACACAGCAAACCTTCTGGCAATGGCACGTATTGATGTGCCATCCTGGAGAAGTTGGACTACCTGTGCAACCTCTGCAGGGTCCAGGTATTGCCTCATGTTACCAGTAGTGACACTGACTGCAGCCAAATGCAAAACTAGTGAAAAAACAGTTGGAAAAGATGAGGAGGGAAAAATGTCAGTGGCCTCCACCTGTTAAACCATTCCTGTTCCTGACCCACCTGTTTTGGGGGTCGTCTCATTGTTGGCCCTCTAGTGCACCTGTTGTTAATTTCATTAACATCAAAGCAGCTGAAACTGATTAACAACCCCCTCTGCTACTTAACTGACCAGATCAATATCCATCCATCCATCCATTTTCCAACCCGCTGAATCCAAACACAGGGTCACGGGGGTCTGCTGGAGCCAATCCCAGCCAACACAGGGCATAAGGCAGGAACCAATCCCGGGTGGGGTGCCAACCCACCGCAGAGATCAATATCCCAGAAGTTTCATTGACTTGATGCTATACTCTGATTCAAAAGTGTTCCTTTAATTATTTTGAGCAGTGTGTAGCAGTCCGCTGCCGCTAAGATTCACACCGTCAATATGATGGTGATTTATTTATATTTTGTAGAGGAGATCCCAGGGATGCTCCCAGCCTTGGCCCGACCCGCATACACTCAAAAACAGAGACAAAATAAAGCACACTGGGAACTAACACCAATTAAGAATATAATTAAAATTTTAAAATTAAATAATATAAATGAAAACAATAATACCACCCCTGTACCCCTACAGCGATATTACATTAAACATATAAACACAAACAACTCCACACAGCAAAGTCCATGGAAACAACACCGGATGCAATGAAAGATGACGATAGTGAGTCCAGAGATCTGCACGCTGAAAGGGAATGAAAAAACAGTCCTACCGGTAGACGCTGTAAGGGTGAAGATGGATGGATGGTGCAGGAGCGCTCCTTTTCTTGCGGGGAAGCCAATAAATCCACTCTCAGTCCTCAGCACACACGTTGACAGAGGACGACACAATCCAGGACACAAAGACTAAATACGGCTTAATCAACAGGAGGCAGTCCAACAGGTAAACGGAACACAAAATACAACAAAAAAAAAAAAAACACACCTTTCTCCCTTGGACACCTGCCCTCCTTTTAAACCCCTCTGACCACCTTTGACCCCAACAGAGCCTGCAGGGACTGCTGGGAGATACGGTTTTAACTAATAGTAGCACTGCTACAAGTGTGTGTGTGTGTATATATATATATATATATATATATATATATATATATATATATATATATATATATATATATATATATATATGTATATATGTATATATATATATATATATTTGCAGTTGGAGATCAACAAAGGGAGAAAAAACGAATATATATATATATATATATATGTATATAAAATGGAAGTACTCATGGATTGTGATACTTAGCAATGAATGAGGTGACTTAAAAAATTTATATATATATATAATTTATTTAAGGCACCTCATTCATTGGTAAGTATAACAATCCACGAGTCCTTCCATTTTCACAAAAAAATGTTTATTCTTGTATTTGCATACATTGTCAGGTCTGCCATATTTATAAACATTCACGCACAGATCAGTCCATCCTCAATGTGCCACCTTGCGTGGTCCCCTTTCCTCATGTCAAATTGATGCTGGCTGTGTACTTTGTATTCCAAGTCCAAATATCATGTAATTTTCAGTACTGTGTTTTAGCTAAATGAGATAAATAGAGTACAGACAGTTTTCAGATTAGTGTATGATCTTTTTACTTGTACTGAAAAAATATGAGTGATTATAATATGTAATCTTTACATGAAGAAAGGGTCTGAGAAGCCTTGAAAGCTTGCATATTGTTATCTTTTTAGTTAGCCAATAAAAGGTGTCATTTTGCTTGACTTCTCACCAAACATATCAAAGCAGTTTTTGGCATCCTGGGAATTTCACTTTATTTTTGTATGTATGCTATCATTTAAAGTGAAACTATATATCGACAATACATGCTGTGCACCAAGAGTTGTTTTTATTTTTACATTCAATTAAGCTGTGTTAGGCTATCTGTGGCTTTTGGGTGTAGGGATGCATTATCAGGGTGTTGAGGTGATGGGTCCATTATCCAACCCACTATATCCTAACTACAGGGTCATGGGGGTCTGCTGGAGCCAATCCCAGCCAACACAGGGCGCAAGGCAGGAAACAAACCCTGGGAAGGACACCATCCCACCGCAGGGCGCACACAGCCACACACACACACCAAGCACACACTAGGGACAATTCAGAATCGCCAACGCACCTAACCTGCATGTCTTTGGACTGTGGAAGGAAACCAGAGCACCCAGAGGAAACCCACGCAGACATGGGGATGAACATGCAAACTCCATGCAAGGATGACCCGGGAAGTGAACCCGGGTCTCCTAACTGTGAGGCAGCAGTGCTACCACTGCGCCACCGTGCCTCCATGATGGGTCCTTAGTGAGAACAAAATGATTCAGATACCACTTGGCTTAGACTTGGTGGTTGTTGTACTTAAAAATGCACAATGTTTGTAGTGTTTCCTGGAGTGATGACATTATTCCTTCTCCTGCATTGAATAATCTGTCTGAATATTTCAGAACTTGTTACATTTATGTTAATGAGCTGAACGTACAGTGATACACTCAGCAGCACAATCTCGGAAGTAGTGTTGGGAGTAACATGCTAAAAGTAAGGTGTGTTATGTTGACCAATTACTTTTTAAAGTAATGAGTAACTTAATACAATACTTATTTTATTGAAGTAAGAATACCTGCATTATTATTATCCCAGCAGTACTGGATATAAGGCCAGAAGCACACGTACTGTTACACCACTCAGCAATGCAACCAAGAAGAGAAGAGTGTGCTGCATGAAATCCAGAAGAGCAGAAACCTATAAATATCTGTTCAGTCTTAATCTAGCTATTTGCTACAGATATGTTTAAAAAGTGTGATCAGTGATTATACCGGAAATCTTTGATGGCTTAGGTCAGGGAATTATAAAGGAGGTGGATGTAATTTACAACACAGTACGTGAAGACTACACATATTTAAAAACACATCAAAATTATAAGGTTTGGCAGTGTTTCTGTACAGTTTTATGAAGGTTCATATATGGACTTAGCATTTAATAGCAAAAGCTGGCTACTCAAATGTGAATATTATTATACAAAAGATGAAAAAGTAATAAGAAAGTAACACTGTTTTTAATACATTACATTTTATTATACATAATTATATATAGACATACTATATATATCATAATACATATTTAGTTTTTTTTTTTTATAAGTAATGGGTAATGTAACTAAGTTAGTGTTACTCTTTACTCTTCAGGACACACAGGATTCTCGGTGGCCGTTGATGTCTATTTTTTTAACACATTTGAGCATTTTCTGAAGGGAGAATTCCATAAGTGAACTTGCGCATGTTTTTAAGAGCTCGGGTTACTCACCTTATGCTAGTTTGGTGTGTATGTGTAAACGCACTCATTGATCCTGCTCATAATCTAATTAATACAAAACTATTTAGCACTTGACAAGTCTAATATCAGCATTGCATTGTTTCGCAGGTTTCTTTGATTTATTGCCTGACATGAAGAAGGCTATTTGAGTCTGCACACCGAACAAAACAAATTATGTATGCAGACATCTGACATGAAAAAAAATAATAATAATCAACTCTTGTGCTTATTGGAGAAAAGTTGTGCAGACAGCACATTGATTTAAGAGATATGGAGATTGTATTTAATTAAACTGCTAAATCATATTTGTGCTGTCTTATTGCAGATAGCTCAGCATTTTCATTGGATTTCATATTATTGTGCTCTTTGTTAATATAGTCTGGCTCTCAGACTATATAAGTAGCCACTGTGGGACCGGCAGCAGGGTTGTCAACTTGGGATTTTTTATTTTAGAGAAAAAAATCAATATTTTTTTCACTGGTACATAAATAATATAAAGCCATCGGTGAAGTACAAACCTAGACTATATTTTTGCATCTAAATAATATCCTTCAAATGAACACATACAGAATGTCAGCATTTTATATTGCAGACAGCTGAAATTTAGGGATTTGTATTCTTCCACTCTATGAAAATTATATTTATTTTACGTGCAAATTTCTGAAGAAAGAGTGAACTGCAGTTTTTTAAATTTAACTTGGATAGCCCAAGTGTACTGCGAAGAACACCCTTATTGCACTTTTGGTTTTAAAGCAAGGAGCTGGTATTAAACAAATTAAGTTTATTTTGCCTTGGTATGCCAGAATCTGCAAAGCGTATCACTTGAACTCTAATTCTGTTTTAAATTGAAGTACCCTCAGTACAGATTTGGATTCTTCACCAGTATTCTTGTCTTTACTATTTAAGAACAGGCTATTAGGGCAACTACCAGCCGTTAAGTGCCACGGAATGTGATGGACTGGCATTCTATCAACGTTTAATCTCTGCCTTGACCTTGTTGCTGCTCAGGTTGTCTGTGGCTCTCCATGACTCCATACAAGAATTGCAGGTGCAATTATACTAAACAAATCGTTCATCCATAATTATGATCATGGTCATGTTTTCTTTTTCCAATGCCAATTGCATGGATGTTTTTAACACATGTAATAGCACCCAACACTCTAAACCAGCTTCATTCAACACTGCCTATCATCACAGGATTAAGAACTCCTGTAGGGGTTGGGGTCTCTCATAACAATTCACTGTCCAGATGGTGTGGTTTTATATATATATATTGTGACAGAGAGGGGGCACTATCGCTCCCTTGAACCCTCAGACTCCACGCCAGACACCAGATAAAAGTCCAGATATAATATTTATTTAGACTATAACGTGCACAAAGCACCCTCCTCTCCACAATACTCATATAAACACTACAATAATCACTAATAAACAATCCTCCACTCTCCCAGACACGTTGCCACCCTTCCACCCAGCTCAGCTCAACGACTGGGATCTCCCACAGTCCTTTTATATTTCCTGACCCGGAAGTGTTTCCAATCCTTCAGTCCATGTGACCTCCTATCACTTCCGGGTCAGATAAAAAGTCCTCTTCTTCATCCCGGAAGTACGTCATTCCTCCTGTCGCTGTGACTAAGATGTACTTCCAGGTTATAGGGCACGTAAGAGTCTCTGGGCCTCCCTGCAGCATCCTCTGTTGGCCTCCAAGGTATCCAGCAAGGCTGTAAAGGAAAACTTCACTGTCCATGATTCCCTGCTGGTATTTGGGGCACCTCCATGCTGCAGGGAGAGCTCCACCTGGCGGCCTGGGGATATTGGCCGGGCTGGACTGGCCAGCCATATTCCACAATATATATATATATATATATATATATATATATATATATATATATATATATATATATATATATATATATATAATTTATGCCACAGGCCCAGCACTTGGTCTATGCAAAGGATTCATAGTCACATATATTATGAAGATAAAGCTATGGGTTGGTCCTGAACCAGCTCTGACTCCAGACTAAAATGGTAAGAGGGCTTCTAAAATATTGGGGTTAGGAGTTGGTGTTAAAAAATCCCCAAAATCCAACAAGTAACAGTATATCTGACAAAGTTTATGTGTATGGTAGGGATTGGAGATTGACAAATGATCCCCTGGAGCCAGGTCTATTCTGCAAAGCTGAATTTCTGAAAACACCTTGCAAGTGTGGTGACTTTGTTTCCAAAAAATGCTGCAGTACAGCTGGCAAAACTGGAAAAAAAATATCTCAATGTCTTTTGTGCTTCTCCCTTACCTGCAGGTACCTGGTGATTGTGCATCCATTGAAACCTCGCATGAAGTATCAGACAGCTTATTGTGTGCTAGCTGGAGTCTGGCTCATCTCCATTCTCATTGCCCTCCCATCTGCCTACTTCACCACTGAGACCATGTTTGGTACATTCAAGGAAGCTCCAGGAGTAACAAACCAGAAGGTGTATTGTGTTCAGATTTGGACAGCTGATAAAGCACTCTTTTACAAATCCTACTTTCTTTTTCTGTTTGCTGTGGAGTTCCTTCTCCCAGTAGTGGCCATGTCCTGTTGCTACATTCAAATATGCCGTGAGCTCTGGTTTAAGGACCTTCCAGGGATCCAGACAGAGCAGCTTCGCAACCGCCTGAGGGCTAGGAGGAAAACGGTTTTGGTCTTGGTGGGTATTCTGACCATGTATATCCTCTGCTGGACACCATACTATACCTTTTCTATTGTCAGGGACTTCTTTCCCAGTCTGCTTCTCAAGGTGACTCACTCTGTGTCTCTCTACTATGTGGTTGAATGTTTTGCTATGATCAATAGCGTAATCAATACCATTTTCTTTATCTTCATCAAGAACAACACAGGCAAATATGTCAAAAAAGTCCTGCTGCGGCGATGGAAGCCAGTGCAAGCACCGGAGAAGACAGCGGTGGATTGTCCTTCATCATTACAGCCAGGGATTGAGTGACGTGAACAGCTTTTTTTCTTGAGATAATGCAACAGACAATCACTTTTTTCTTAACTTTCACACAACTTTGATTCTTGGGAAGTTGTGCATTTTAAATTCTTCCTATATTTATTAAGTAGCTAAACCGTTAACAAAACTGGATGCTTGAAATGGGTTGATTCTTGACCAGTCATTCACATCAAGGAAACAAGAAAATCCGCCTGCCCTATAAAGCAAATAATGTGATTCATGGTCTATTTTTTGTTTACAGACATTAGTGGGCAGATGACTTTTTAATGCTAAGTGACATTTTAAACTTGCACATTCTCTGGCAGTAGAGAAATTAGAAAAAAGTATAGCAGTTTACTGTGTGCTTTAATGTGAAGAAGCAATGGTGGGTTTGTTATCAGAGCCATTCATTGAAATGCCAGCATACCGTATGTGTCTTGTCTTTCTTTTGGCTTGAACCTAAATTTATATGCAGTTTACAAAAATAATGACTCCTCTATCCCTTTTAGTGCAAAATCACATTAGCTGCTGGAAATTTTCACTTCCAGCCTGGGTTTTGGTACTTTCAGTGCCACAAATCAGCTATTCCAGAAAGGTATTTTTTTGTACTTATTAAACATGTAAGAAATGAAAACAAAAGAGAATAGCCACATCAGGAAGAGCTAGACGGAAAAAAAACCCCTTTAGTGTTACACACTAGAGTAAGGGTTACTCACACTAAGCACGTTTGTTCCTTACTGTGCCCAAGCATGATTGTCCCCGTCCCTACTCCTCTGCTGGCCTGCACTCACACTGCGCTTAACATTCAGGGCCCGGGCACGCTTTCATCATCACCATGCGACTTCGTGTAAAGCCAAAACAAGATCTGAACACAGAGTGACAGCATGCACTTCAAAATGATTTTACTTATTTTACGGTTGTTTTGGAGTCTTGTAGGGTAGGAAAACGCTCTACCTTCTTACAGATTTATTGAGTGTGCAACATAGCGTTTTGCTGTTAATCGTACGAGAAGATTTTTACAGAGAAATAATTAAGTTAAGGGAGGAATTTACAGGTTTTCTTGCCAACTACAATTCATGTTCTTGTGTAAGGTGAGAATAAAAACCTGTTTTTAACTCAAAAGATATTGAATGAAATGAGAATTGTACTATCTGACTTGTTGCATCATTGACATCATATCTGTTTTCTGTGCTCAGCCACGTTTAGCGATCACACTGTTTCCGAATGCTACTGAACCGTGCTCCTGACACAGAGCGATCACACTAGTCAAATGAACTAGACTTTGCAGGGTTACATGTGGACAAACATTGAATTGCCAGTGTGAGTACACCCTAAGTGCTGTTGCCATTCTTTAACCCAGAAATACAGGGCACCAGAGACTATTCTGTGATCATCAGGTAAAATGCAGGGGTTCACTCTGGAAGGTGTGCCAGTACGTTGAAGAGCAGGTTCATTCACACCAAACCAGTGTAGCGTCATCAATGGAAAGAATTTGGAGTCCCTGGAGAAAACTGCATGAAGAGTGGGCAAGCTGCATACAGACAGGCAAGACTCCAAGTCCCTGGAGCTGTGACAGGGCAGGACTAACCATAGAGCCATAGTGTTGCCATGTGTTTAGTAGATTTAGATCTTTCAGAAACATCATCCAGATTTGTAGTAGAGATTTTGAATTCAAATTCAAGTTAGGAAGAGTATAAGAGTGCAGAGGAGTAAAATTCATCTTTGAGCATACATTTTAATGCCTCTACTCTTTGAAAGGTTGCTGACCTCAGCCATTTTTTGATTCATGTGTTTTCATTTTCAGTGATAGCATTGTGCAGTTGAGCGTGTCTTGTTTATAGATAATCTATCTAATGATATCTAAGTGCACATTAAGAAGGCAAGGCCACTCTCTCAGGCTAATATAATCTTTTCCAAAAACTTTAATTGAAACAGATCTCGAAAGACAGATGAATGAAACCCTCACATTCAAGATTCAGTCTCCAAATTGGGCTCCTTGTTGGACCTGCTGTGGAGATCCAGTTTGTTTTCAGTCTTTTCCACTGTAGACCTAGATATGGCTTAAGGATCCCTAAAGCAGTGGAGGTCTTAAAGAACTCAAGAGATGACTTCCAGTTTTGTTTTCTCAAAATCCTCTTTGAAGGGCCTACCTATTGAGAGAATGTGCCGGGGGCATCAGGACTTCTGCAGGTCATTGTGGGAAGACACATATGGAGTGGCCATTTTATTAGTCACACTGAACCTTTCACGTAATGGTGCAGTGACAGCCTTACCTGTGCTCACAATGCCAGCAGTTAGGCTGATGACAGGTTAAATCACAAGCAAAGGCAACAATAAAGACATGGGGGTTAGCATTGCTACCTCACAGTTTTAAGAGCCAAGGTTCAAATCACAATGTGATTACTATCTGCTGTTTTCGCAGGGTACTCCAGATTTTTCTCACACTCTAAGTATATGTGCGTGTTAGGTAAGTACTACAAATTGGTTTAATGTTAGCTAATATTGGTGTCTGAGTGATTCTATCTTATGATGGACTGGCACCTGGTATTATAACCAACAATGGTACAAATAAAAGTGGGCCACCACCCAAAAACATCTAACGTAAAATTATCCTGTGTTCAGAAATAACAAAAAGGGATGATAAAGACTGATGTGACTTGTGTGGTCTACAGTCGTCAAGCAACAGCTCAGTTCAGTAGTGGTGCAAAAAAAAAAAAAACAGAAATCACAATGGATTTTGTCACTTATATTAGTAAGAGTACAACTTCACTATTACTTAACTCTGCAACACATTGGAATCAACAAGGCCGCCATCCAGGTTCAGTGCTATCATATAGGCAAGCTAGGCAGTCACTTAGGGTGGCAAAGGTTTTAAGGGGCAGTGTTTTGGCATCTCAGCACATAGTACAACACCAAAGTAGAAGCCAATAACCCCCCGTTCTATGATATAATATCTGTGTGACATCACACTAGAAACTTCAAGGGGGACTTGTGATGGTCTGGGTTGGCTTCAGCTGCCTTAACTGTACTTTCACCAGGAAACATTGATAACATGAACTGGAAGAAACGTGCAATGAGGATACATAAAGTCAATTGTTGCAGTGTTTTTATTATAAAAACAAACTGTTCAAACGTGTAATGCTCCAATACATGAATATTCCACAAAAAATGGTGTTCGTGGACATTAAAATGTCAAAAAATATTCCAATAAAGCTAGTGTAAAATCACTGTTAGGTTAAAACACTCACAAGCCACAGTGCTTCTGTTTAAATTCCAACGTCTCCTTCGCTCACCCTTCTAAGTCTCCTCGGGGTAAGGTGACATTTGTCGACAATCACAGTCAACCCTTAAAACTCTAGGCTTGTGTCACTTTCTGCCACACCTTGGCATCCTGGGAACCAGGGCGAGCCCCACTCCATTTCCCGTATGCCACCACCACACAGTCTTAACATGGGAGCCCATTGAGAGCACCTGGTCATTCCTGCTCCTCAGAGTGCTCAGCTGAAGCGACCACCATCCCTGAAGTGCTGGCCACATGCTCTTTTTGGGACCATACTCTTGACTGCCTGCCATCACTCCTCCTCTCATTGGCTCTCACAATCCTGCATTTTCTTTTTTCATTACTGTTGGTTTAACCCTCCATCCCTTTATGTCTCTGTCTGGCTTTTCCCCTTATACCTCCATGGATATGGCATTCTGAAAACCTGCAAGCCACAGAGTGCCAATGTGAAACTCCTGACTAATAAGGCAATCATCTAGCCATCCACAACACACACTCTACAGCTGCCCACCTCCACAGCAGCAGAAGCACCCACTGAGCCTAAGTCTCACTATTTTTTAAAAACTTATGCTGCCATGGATCTTCATTTCATCACAGGACCTCCCCCAATACATCAACTCAACTCCAAAACCCTGCTTTACCATGCACTATATTTTTAGCAACTGCTTTCAAGACTCCATGGTTTGGGCACAACATTTTCACCTTTGCCTAGGGCAGCAAAAAAAATCTAGAGCAGGCCTTGCCAACATCCTTGTTCCACAATTTCAACACCTCCTTGAATGCAATGAATTCCTGCTCTTCTTGTATCCTGAAGGTCCACCCGACACAGTGGTCATTCCATAGATACGCTTGATGTCTGGAGGCTAGAAAACCTGCTAAGCATTCTTGTATTCCAATTGTAGAGCACAGTGAAAGAAGGAATGGTGCATAAATGACAACACAAGTCTAAATAAATGTGGATAGTTGCTCAGTACACTAAACATGTGTGCACCACAGAGAATGACTGTGGAAGAGTCTCTACCGGACTAAGATAGGTAGTGTTGCAGTGTGGTTAGTACTGTTGTCTGTCTGACAGCTTCGGACATCAGGCTTGACCTCACAAGCCTAGTCTCTGTCTGTTTGGAGAGTGAACAGTCTCTCCATATCTTGCGTGTTCTATTCTTACTTCCACACTCTAAAGATTTGCAGATTAAATTGATTGGCAATTCTACATTAATCATCCAGGCTTTTTTTCTACCTTGTGCCTAACTCTGCCAGCACAGGCTTCAGCACCCTGGAACATTAAAATGGATTATTTGTGATACAAATGGAGAGATAATTGGTTGGATAAATTCATAAATTGACTGCAGATGACCCTGTGCTGAACGATTGTGTATATGACTTACTGTAAGTGTTGTTTGCCTGAAATTCTGTGCTAACAGTAAGAATATTCACACTAATGTTTTGGGTGATGTCAATCAGAAAGACTTTACTTAAAATGTTTACTGTTTGAAGTCTTTAATCAATCTCAAGAACCCAAATGCATCTCGTGTGCAATGCCTGTTAAAATTAATCCTCGTTGAAAAACTGAAAATGAAAAGATCCTAATGCTTTTGATAAAGTATGTATATAATAAAAATAACTTCACAAAGAATGTCACGCTTAATGACACCATGCATGGAATGAAAACAGCAGAGCATTTTGCAGAATAAGTTGGAAGACTGATAAATTGGGATCTAAGACTGTTACTATGTTGTTAGGCTAATCTTATTAATCAATTTGTCATAATTGGAAGCATTGACGTTACTGTATGGAGAAAAGAACATCTCATGCGTCACCCTGACTGGTCCTTGAGCCACAAACTATCATCACATCTCATCAAAAGTGTCTCCTCTTATACTCGTATATAATGTTGAATGGCACAGGGGTAAGTACTTCTGCCTCGCAGGTTTGCAGTCTTGGTTTCCAGTCCTGGCTCAGGCACTTTCCATCTGGAGTTCACACATTCTTCCCATGTCTGCATTAATTTCTTCACACATTCAAAAGACATTTATGAGAGATTCTAAATTAGAGGTGTTCAAGCTTATAAGGTCATTATTGTCATGTGTGAAATTAAATTCTTACTTGTATGTGCTAATCAACATGCAACACATTGCCACTCTCTGGCTCCATGATTAGTGAGGATAACAACCTGGCCGTGTCAGGCTAGTGCCGTGTCCTACTTTGACTCTAACCAATCATTTTTTTTTTTGGTTTTGACTCCCCTTATCCCTGATGTACATTAAGCAGTTCCAGGATATGAATTAATGAATATAAAACATAATCTTAGTCAGTGTTCACAAATAACTGAGCCCCCTTCAGACTAAGGTCCTCTCCAGCACCAAACAGCTAATTTTCTCAAGTGATCCCTCAATTCAAAATCTTTTTTATGTGATTTTCATGTGGTCAGCATGCCACAGCTCTGCCATCTTAATACTTTTGTTTCTCATTAATAGTTCTGTTTTTTATATCTCCTTTCACAGCAAACTGCACTCGAAAGCATCTTCCTCTTTATTTGCAGATACATGAAGACTGAGACTCTAACCTTTACTCTTTAGATCTCCTCTCAATGTTCTTTAAAGTCATTTAAGAGGCCATAAATCTGATTTCCCAGGTCCGCCTCTCATTGCCCACTGCCTGTGGCACTGGAAGCTCCTGCTTTATTAAACGATGCCTGCTGCTTTGACAACTCAGAAGGAACACTTACTATTGGCCACTGTTGGATGCTTTTACTACTGACTGATCTTTAGTAAACAATTAAATACAAAGCAGCTAAAATATTAAGCATTCTGCCTGCTTGAATGCTTTTCCTGCTAATGAGTCCTGTGGCATTCTGTTGGTAGGTGAGACATGATGTTGTTATTAATAATAGCTGAAGGCCCGACTACGAAGGCACTCCGGAGTTTCTAGGGACTTGTATTTCAATGAATGGGCAACGGTTGTTGTGAAGTGCTTAGGCCCGCCTCTGCTTCCACAGCAGAGTAAAATAGAAACTTGTCTTGCAATCTTGAGAAGCCAGTCCAATTACCAGAGCAGAAGATATTTAAAGGTCACCCATTTCTTTTCCGGAGATGAATGCTTTTGGAGATGAGTCTTTTGGAGGATGAAAGCAGGACAGGCCAGCAGCTAATAGGGACCGGTGTTTTAAATGAGCCGTGAAAAATCAATCAGAGCAGCAGGGAGGAAGGGTGCAAGAGCAAAAGTCTTTACTTTTTTTAACTGTAGGCCATTTAAGATCTGTCTAGCTGTGCCAAACATGCATTTGACTTTAACCGAAAACACAAAGAGGCTTCACATACAAAGATGAACCTTTACCTTAACTTTGTGTTGTGGTATCATTCTCAAAACATGTAGGCAAGGTAGAGCAAGAAACAGTCACATCAGTTTGACTAATGAGCGCTCACAGGAAGTGGAGTTTGTGAGACAGTGGGTGGCGCTATACCGTAGAGGACAGTCCATGCAGGCACCACTTACCACCTCTATTTGGAGATTCTACCATTCAAATCTAGAAATTACATGTGATACTTGATCTAACAGGAAACCAATTTTTATTCAATATAGAGCCTTTCATCATAAGACATTTCTATGGTCATATTAGGAAAGGAAAATTACTCACTAGCTGGTGATGGTGTGTGAAGTGTGTGATTCAGTGAGTGTTTTTTATTTAAGCTAATGATTTCTACTTAATTAGTCAAATAGCTATTTAGTAGAGTCATGCCTCTGTGCATCACAATTCTACAGGGGCAGGAACCGAGACAAGTTGAAGTGTTCGGTAGATTCCCACACCAACACTATATATATATAAACTGCTGAAAAAAATTAAAGGAACACTTTTCAATCATAGCGTCAAGTCGATGAAACTTGTGGGCTATTGATCTGGTCAGTTAAGTAGCAGAGGGGGTTGTTAATCAGTTTCAGCTGTTTTGGTGTTAATGAAATTAACAACAGGTGCACTAGAGGGGCAACAATGAGACAACTCCCAAAACAGGAATGGTTTAACAGATGGAGGCCACTGACAATTTTCCCTCCTCATCTTTTCTGACTGTTTTTTCACTAGTTTTTCATTTGGCTACGATCAGTGTCATTACTGGTAGCATGAGGCGATACCCGGAGCCTACCGAGGTTGCACAGGTAGTCCATCTTCTCCAAGATGGCACATCAATACGTGCCATTGCCAGAAGGTTTGCTGTATCTCCCAGCACAGTCTCAAGGGCATGGAGGAAATTCCAGGAGTCAGGCAGCTACACTAGTAGAGCTGGACAGGGCCGTAGAAGGTCCTTAACCCATCAGCAGGACCGGTATCTGCTCCTTTGGACAAAGAGGAACAGGAAGAGCACTGCCACAGCCCTACAAAATGACCTTCAGCAGGCCACTGATGTGAATGTCTCTGACCAAACAATCAGAAACAGACTTCATGAGGGTGGCCTGAGGGCCCGACATCCTCTAGCGGGCACTGTGCTCACTGCCCGGCACCATGGAGCTATAGAATACCAGAATTGGCAGGTCCTCCACTGGCACCCTGAGCTTTTCACAGATGAGAGCAGACGTGAAAGGGTCTGGAAAAGCTGTGGAGAATGTTATGCTGCCAGTAACATCATTCAGCATGACCGGTTTGGTAGTGGGTCAATGATGGTCTGGGGAGGCATATCCATGGAGAGACGCACAGATCTCTACAGGCTAGACAATGCCACCTTTAGTGACATTAGGTATCAGGATGAAATCCTCGGACCCATTGTCAGACCCTATGTTAGTGCAGTGGGTACTGTGTTCCTCCTGGTGCACGACAATGCCCGGCCTCATGTGGCGAGAGTTTGCAGGCAGTTCCTGGAGGATAAAGGAATTGATACCACTGACTGGCCCCCATGCTCACCTGACCTAAATCCAATAGAACACCTCTGGACATTATGTTTTGGTCCATCCCACGCCGCCAGGTTGCACCTCAGGCTGTCCAGGAGCTCAGTGATGCCCTGGTCCAGTTCTGGGAAGAGATCCTCCAGTACATCATCCATTGTCTCATTAGGGGCATGCCCCCCCAACATTGTCAGGCATGCATACAAGCATGTGGAGGCCATACAAACTACTGAGTATGATTTTGAGTTGCTGCAATGAAATTTTGGCAAAATGGATTAGCTTGCCACATCATTTTTTCACTTTGATTTTCGGGGTGTCTTTGAATTCAGCCCTCTGTAAGTTGATAATTTTCATTTCCATCAAACGATTTGGAATCCTCTTGTTCCTAAAACATTACCCTGTCCATATCAGTATAGATATCCAGCATGATTTTTTCCCATTGAGATCTGATGTGTTTTCAAAGTGTTCCTTTAATTATTTGAGCAGTTTATATATAGTGGTGGAGAACAAAAGTGTGCTCAGATCATTATCTCCCCCAGATCCCCCTGGAGTGCTGAGGTGCCACGGATTCCCACAGGACTTCATGGGAATTGGAGTTTGGTGGCTCAGCCCTGTTGGGTTCCAGGGGTGCCGCCACGGAGGACTGCAGGCACTGCGGAGCCCAATTTTGGCGGACTCCCACCTCACCTGGAAGTGCTTCTGGACCACATTTATGGGTCATCTGAAGAACTCCTGTGTGTAGGATAAAAGCTGCCACTGCTCCAGTAGCCAGAGTTGGGAGAGAGAGGACAAAGCTTGATGAGATAGACACAAAGACAGAGGAAGAGCAAGAAGTTAAAGTGCTTGCTGTTACTGTTTACTTCGTGGTGCTTACTTTTCTGTGCTTTGGTGCTGGTGGGAAATGATTTGAAGAGTGTTTCCCACTCAACACTGTGTGTTGTGTTTAACTTGTGTCTGTATCTATCTGTGTCTGGTTTGAGGTGCTGGACCGCCCCTTACAGACCACTATCTTAAATATAAATGTATACACATGGAAGTGTGTGTGTTGGTCTGTCCGGCCCGGAAGTGAGAGGTGGAGTCAGGGTAAGGGCTCCACCTCCGAGGAAACAAATTCGCTTAGCTGGTAATACAGAAGCGAGGCGAAAATATCAACAAAACGGTATCCCTTTAACTTTTCCTCCTGCTGCTAATACATGAGTGAGGAGAGCATGTTGACAGAATGAAACCTCCGAAGAAAGACAGTCACTTAACCGCTAATGCACAAATGATGAGAGCACATCAGCAAAACAAAACCTAATAGGAGAGAGATGCCCAGAGTAATTCCTTGCAATTACCTGACATCTCTATATTTCAATTTTTTTTCTGATGATTTCAAAAGTTTCTAGGACCCCATGCTTTTTACAGCATGGGCTTACACAGCTAGTATTATATATATATATGGAAGCGAAGGTCTGTGATATGGTTTGATATATATGGTATAGATGTTCTCAAATATGGTCAGGCCTTCCTAACAACCAGCTTAGCGACTCCAACTTCAGACCACATTCTACATGGCAAATACATACGTAATCTGGAAAATTTGTTTCGTCTCAGTGTAGATTACCTAGATTACAGCTTGGTGGGCATTTAATAGACTTAGACAAGCGCCACTAGAGATAGATTTTCTCTGTTTACCATAAGTGTGGCACTGTGGGTAACACTTCTGTCTCATAAAGTCAGTGTTCTGGATGTGAATCTTATTCCTAGTCATTGTCTGTGTGGAGGTTCAACCTGCATCCTAAATTAGGCTCTTGTGTTATTTAATGATTTTAAATTGATCCCATGAGCCTTAGTAGGCCCTTTGATGGATTGATGTTTTATCCTGGACTGGTCTTGTGTCTCATGTTACCTGGATAGGCTTTAACCCTTAATGGCTCTGAATTGAATAATTTAGGTTTAAGATGATCTGTTTTATTTTCATTAGAGGGAGTCAGAGCCTAATCTGGCAGCAATGGGAATAAAACATGAATTAACCTGTGGTTAAGTTGACTGTCCATTTTAAGATATAGTCAGATAATGGCAAAAGATTAATTGGGATCGTAAAAAAAAAAAAACCAAAACAAAACAAAAAAAAAACAAACAAACAAAACCTTTGCTATTTATGATGTAAATACAATGGACGAAATGACTGACATTCCAACTGGGATGGAGAGCGATTCCTTACCTAGAAGGACAACATGGGAGAAACTGCAACCCGGCCCGGGTACTTAGCAATCCTTATTCCCGGTGGGGTAGAAGGATAATGAATGGACTAGGCAGACATTGATGTCGGAGGCAGTTCATTCCCCTACACCACAGGTGTCGAACTCCGGTCCTGGAGGGCCGCAGTGGCTGCAGGTTTTCATTCTGTCCATCTTCTTCATTAGTCACCAGTTTTTGGCTGCTAATCAACTTCTTTTTCTTTAGTTTTAGTTAACTTGACTCAGAACCCTTAGTTGTCTCTTTTTCCTTAATTAACAGCCAAACAATTATGAGACACAAAACAAGCCGCCACGTGACCAGCTCACCTGTGCCCAGCACATAATATCTGAAAATAACGAAAGGTGAAGGTCTCAGTAAGGTTGATCTCTCAGGTCACCAAAACATTTTGACGATGTTCTTAGAAAAAACAGAAAATCAACAGTTTTAGAAATGTCTGCCGTGGCAGAATGAGAGCAGCAACAAGCTGTGGAATTAAATAACGAGTTTAATTAAAGCAAGAATCAGCTTTTCATTAAGAGACTGGTTGGAGGGAAAATTGGTTGGAGTTTGAAATCCCAATTTAGCTGGTCATATGTTGGCTCGTTTCACATCTCATTTCTGTTTGGATCTAATTTAATGAAGAAAGGAATAAATTCAGAGGACTGAATCCTTAAAAACAGGGCTATTAAAATGAAGGGAAAAGGAGTTAATTAGCAATGAAAACTGGTCAGTGATTAGGAAAAAGGTCAGAATGAAAACCTGCAGCCACTGTGGCCCTCCAGGCCTGGAGTTCGACACCCCTGCCCTACACAATAGTTGGCAGTGTTTCTCCAGGCTGGACCCAGTTAGGACCGCACATGGTTGAATGGGAGTTGGAGTGCAGAAGAGCAGTCCTATCGGGGTCCTTGGGTGCTGCTGGAGAGGTCTGTTCTGGTTTCTATATGAGGTGCTCCGGATGACCACTGCTGTGACACCAGAAATATTTCCAGATCTAGCTTAAAAGAAGCACAGTGCAGAATCGGGAAACAGCAGGCAACACTCACTTGGAGGAATGAAGCACAGAGGACAGAGGAAATTGATTAGTTGATATATTCTTGTGTTGATTTTGGCTGGTGCTCAATTACAAACGTGTTGGTGATCCTGTCAGAACTTATTCCACCTTTATTGCAAAATTACAATCTATACAAAGAACATGAAAAACAAATCAGAAACTGTTTAGTGAAAAGGGAAAAAAACCTGATTGCAGGTGCACATACTTTCATAAAAATTAAGTATGTGGCTGTGTTCAATCAACCAATCACAATTCTTCTCATCTCATTTAGTAGTTTGTATATACCTGACATCAATTAAAGTGCCTCTGATTGAGCTCAGATAAAGTTTGGCTGTTCCTGTAGGATTATTGTGAAATCCTTTTTGGATGTAACAGACTCCAAAAGCCATGGTCCTCAAAGAGCTTTTAAAACACGAATGGGATCTTATCAATGAATGGCATGAATCAGGACAGGGGTACAAAAAGTACCTAAAGCATTAAACACTCCATGGAGCACAGTGAAAACAGTCATCAACAAGTGGAGAAAATAAGGTTCAACAGTGACTCTACCAAGATCAGGACATCCATCTAAGACTGATGAGAAGACAAGAAGGAAATTGGTCAGGAAGGCCACCAAGAGGCCTACAGCAACATTAAAGGAGCTGCAGGATTTCCTAGCAAGTACTGGCTGTTCCCTACATGTTACAACAATCAGTCATGTTCTTCATATTTATGTATATTGTGGGGTAGGGTAGCACAACAAAAAACATCCAAGCCTGGCTAAATTTTGCAAAAGGGAAAAATGTACAATGGTTTGATGTGGCCAAGGTTGAACTACCGTATATACTCGTGTGTAAATTCTCCAGCGTATAAGTCGGGGCTTGATTTTACCATATAATTTCCGGTATTTTATAATGTCGGTTGTATAAGTCGAATGGGAAAACTAATGCTATTGGTCCAATTGTGCCTACATGACCACAAAGTTTTTTGTATCTCACACCCTCATACACCTTTATCCCTTATCTATGATAGAGAGTTTGATCAGAAGAAAGTATGAAGCTGGTTTTAAATTAAAAGTTGTTGAAGTGGTGAAAGAAATTGGTAACTGCGATGCTGCAACAAAATTCGATGTGTCTGAGTTTTTTTTTTTTTTTTTACATTTTAAGTGTCGCAATTTTGAACGGGCGTATAAGTCGGGGTCTAATTTTATGATCGATTTTTCAGGTTTCAAGACCTGACTTGTATGCGAGTATATATGGTATTTGGCCATAATTCCAAAAGGAATGTTTGGTACAAAAATAACAAAGCACATCGAAAGAACACCATAACCACAGTGAAGCATGGTGGAGGTAGCATCATGCTTTGAGGCTGCTTTTCTTCAGGTGGAACTGAGACTTTACTCAAGGTGGATGGAATCATGAATAGCTACAAGTATTAGTCTGTTTTGGCCTTCTAGCATCTGCTAGGGTTAAAGATGAAGAGGAGCTTCACGGCTTCAGCATGACAACGATCCAAAGCATACATCAAAATCAACAAAGCAATGTCTTCATTAAAGGAGGATCAATGTACTGGAATGGCCCAGCCAGAGCTCAGGCCTTAATCCATTTGAAAATCTGTGGGGTGACCTGAAGAGAGCTGTGCACAGGAGATGCCCCTTCGTAATTTCACAGATCTGGAAATTTTTTGCAAAGAGCAGTGGGCAAAAATTGCCAAATCCAGATGTGCCAAACTGACAGATACTTGCCCAAAAAGACTGAGTGATGAAATAAAATAAAAAGATGCTTCAACTAAGTTTTAGTTTAGGGAGTGTCTACACTAATACAACCAGGTTTTTTGTAGGATTTCTTTTCTTTTTTCACTAAACATTTTCTGATTTGTTTTCACCTTCTTTGTAAAGACTGCAGTTCTGCAATAAAGCTCAAATCAGTTCTGATATGATTTCTCTTGGTTTCATACAAAATCTGCAATTTTGGCAGGCGAGTGTTGACTTTTTATATCCACTGTAGTACAGTGAAGTTGTTTGGCATTACAGTAAATACTGTTTTTTGCATGTGTATTTCTACTATAGTGATTATGTTCTGCTCTGGATTCTTGTTTTTGATTAGGGATTGTGTTTTTGGATTTGCTATTTGTGGATTGCCTTTTAGGCTGCAGCTGTTTTCCTATTTGAGTCTTTTACTGTATTTTTTTACTGGAGTTTGTTCTGTAAGCCAAATATGTTTTTATGGTTTCCTTTCCTTTGGAAGGCATATTGATATTTTGGGACATTTAAGGTTATTTTTGAGACTCACACACTTTCAGACCGGTGTAGTCCATGAGCTGGGGTTAAGCCCATTGGCATGAGGACTTTTCCAGGCAGGCAAAGGAGGCCTGACCTGGCCAGTAAAGACTTTTTCAGACCTCTCACAACTTTATTACTTGGTTCTGACTCCAAAACATGGCAGCAGGAGTGTGCTGAGGTTGATGGGAGGACAATGTTATGAGTATAGTTTTTAACAGTAAAAGTGAGATCTCATCTAAGACTGCAGATACAGTGTTTCTTCTCAACTAACTTGAATAACAATTTTATTGTCTTGCTGGATTACAGCTTTTGTTCAGGAGTTTGCCTTTTTGTCTCATGATGGGTTGTGTTTAGCCATGTTGAATTTCCAAGACAGTTTTACCCTATTTATCTGCGTCTGGACCCCTACCATGTAAAATATACAGGTCCAGAAGGGGTGTACAGTGTCGCCGAACCCTCAAGGAGGAATGATCCTTTCTTTCAACCCCCACAAATGTTCAAGACTTCAAAACACCGTAGTTAATTTCATATTTTCAAAATCCTATGTGAAATAAAATTTAGTGTTAGTTTTGTTAAATGGTATGTAAAAGAAAAAATGGGTGATTCTCTTACCACTACCTATTATTTTGTGATGTAACATTATAAATGGGCTTAGAAAATGGATGGATGGATATTATACCTTACCAATGTAGCGAGATTCGGGCTACCAGACAAAGACCGCAATGGCCTGTACTATGTTGGTCACATGTATGGATAGCGCTTTAAGTACTGAGAAAAGCGCTATATAAATGTAATGAATTATTATTATTATTATTACATAGGACAATAACTCTTAAATTACACTGCATTTTTAATTAAACCAAATCTTTGTGTTTTTAAAAAAGCCAATGCTACTGTACACCTGCACATCCTTACTAAGTGCAAAAGAGATAGACACAAGGAAATAGCTTTGAAGTGCATGGCAGGTTGCTGTTCATTATATGGTAGAAACGCAATGATTGAGGACAGCTTTAGTTTTATTGTTTCTTGATGGTTGAGATTTAAGTCCATTTTATTATGATGCAGTTATAATTTTAATCTTTGATGGCAATACAGCATTTTGATTTTTAGCAACATTTTAATTTGAAATCATCATTAAATGAATCATTATAATGCTATTGAATCCTACCACTGAGGCTCTCTTCTGTTATAATACAGAGACCCGAAGCAATGTTTGTCAACCCCAATCCCCTCCAGGCCCTCCACTATAGAAGCTTTCCATGATTCATGGGTTCATTTATTCAACATGCCATCTACTTTAATAATGTGGAATTAATATCTGTTCATGAAACCACACTAAACCAGAAAATATTAAGAAGCAATGTTCATGGTTCCAAGCCAGCAAGGAGTTATAACAATTATGGAAACCAATGATACACAAAAAGAACAAAATCTTGACCCATGAAAGCAGAGGAATTGATAGTTATTAGAGAGGTGGTATTGATGACAGATGGGACACTAGTATTTCAGTTGGCAAAAAGAAAAGGTTAGCAATTTCAGTTAAATAATTAATGCTATATCATTCTATATTATCTGAGGGAGGATTTTTCCACAGCTTTTGACAGAAGATGCAATACTGCCAGGGGTCAGTAGCTCCTCCATCCCAAGTGAGTACTTCATAGACGACAATGAAGGAGGATGGCAGTGGGCATGAAAGCTCAGATCAATGCAGGGCAGCAAGGACATTGTTTATGTGTGGACCCCTGCTGTATATTTGTCAGGATTTAAAAAGTAATGGAAGCATGTTTTGTTATTTTTCTTAATGTCCTTGTCATTCTGGTTATAGTACAGGCACTGGCAATTTGCGTGCTGGTTGCTATGACACCACACGCTGCTAGGCACGTAAGCCTCATGTTGTCCGGCATGTGACATTATGGCAACTGGCTCTTTAAGCCAGTTAAAATGCATATTTGTGTGTCTGAATTTTGTTTATTAAAAATGAATAGAAATCAGTTTCAAAGGCAGAAAATATCTTTAGGAATTTCCAGTTTTGATCAAATAATCAAATTTAGAATTATCCATCAATGTAGCGTGCTGATCTCAGATCTTTAGTGGTTTTACCCTTTCTTCAGTTAGACTACTGTTTTAGGTTTGTTATTAAATATCTGCCATTCAGAGAGCCAATCCTTTTCAGTCATTTAACTCATGATTGAATGGTCATTGAAATCCTGAAGACAACAGGCTATGTGGCAGTTACCTTGACCTTAAAAAACATCTGGAGCCCTGGCTTACAAGAACACCTGGAGTCAGGAGAGGGAGCTCTAAGAAGACAATTGGAGGACTTTTACAGAGTGTGACCCTTCTCAGGAAAAAAAAACAAACTCCAACTGGGGTATAAAGGCAATTGTGCCAGTTTTCCTCTGAGCTTGGAGTCTGGAGGTTAAGTTTGGGCAAAGGCTTGACAGATATGAGGATGGTAGATTATTAATGAAAAAAGTGTGCATCCTAAGAAGATGAGTGTTTGTGTTAATGTAAGCACAGTAGTCAGGTAGAACTCCTGTAGAATTTAATATCTTTCAAGGCATTAATTTAATACTTTATGCTACTCCTAATGTTTATCCTTCTTCTTTGTACTATTAAAGACATATGAGAACAAAGAGAAGGTGCGGATCTCAAAAGGAAAGTACCCTATTTAATAGCAGGAATCTTTAAGGATATGACAGCAAATGGACTTGGGACAACATGAGTATAGTTGTCATCTCTGAAATCCTTTGAAATGTCCTCTTGATGTTCAAAATGGGTAAGGTCTTCTAAAACAGCTAGGGAGCAGGCCAAAATCTTGTCTTGTCTGTCCAAAAAAAGCTCAGCAGACTTCAGCCAGGCTCCTAAGTTTACCTAACAGCTCTAGCTGCAATAGGCCCAAAAATGGAGAGCTGGCGAAACAACTATAAATATCTCAAAAATATAGTAAATGCCTCACAAGAGGAAGGACAAACATAAACCCTCACCTTGTAACTATAAATATCTCAAAAATATAGTAAACACCACACAAGAAGAAGAATAACCATAAACCCTCAGCTTGTAACTACAAATATCTCAAAAATATAGTAAAAGCCTCACAAGAGGAAGGATAACCATAGGAAGGATAACCATAAACCCAGCTTGTATAAAAATATTAATGGAACATTACATTTATAAATGGAACATTATTAACTAGAAATAAAAAGAAAAGCATAAAAGATCAAAAAAGAGGCTCAACTGAGTTACCTAAAAAGGCAATCATAAGTAAACAAAGTTCCAACACATAAACCAAAAACTAGAATCATTAAGACAGTGGCAAAATAATTCAAGAATACAAGAGGCTACAACATAGAAAATATAATACTAACTGCACTCAACCTTTAAAGAATAATTCACAACTCCTGGACCATCTCAGCTTACTTATATAGCAGGGGTACCTGGAGGGGGGAGGGTATTGAAATACGAGAGGTGACATCAGGGTGTATCTGCCTCTTAGGGCTCCTCCAACAAACAGCATGGAACATAACTACATTAAAAGAGACAGTACACTATTACAAAACTGAAAATTAATATGAAATCAACAGAAATACCATAAAGACATAAGAAATGATTCAAAACTAAGAACAAATACAACTAAACATTAAAAAAGCATAACTTCAACCAAATATGTAACAATGGCAGAATCTGTGTCCAGGGGATGGAAAACATGGGAGACACAGTTGAGTTTAGCCTGGGGTCATAGTTCTCCTCCAGATCAACTACTTGTTCACATGTAACTAACATTGTCTTCTTTTGTCCTCTGGCCATTATCTGGACTTGACAATATAAAGGAACTGGTGAGCATGTTAGCGTCAATCAGCCATATATTGCTGTCCTCTTAAGTAGGTTACTGCCTAATGCTGCTGGAGTATGTGAATTTCCCCTTGGGATTAATAAAGTATCTATCTATCTATCTATCTATCTATCTATCTATCTATCTATCTATCTATCTATCTATCTATCTATCTATCTATCTATCTATCTATCTATCTATCGGTGTGTGCTTTCTAGAGTCACAGAGCTTATTAACATACTTTTGCCTCTGTTGTGTCTCTCCTTCTCTTTCAAGTAATTACCTGCTGTGTGTTTTGTGGAACATGCACATTACACCTTTTGTGAGCTTCATTTACTTGGTTCATTCTGTCTCGTACTCACTTTTGTAGACAGAGAGGTATAGAGGTTAAGGCATGAGTAATTAAACCCAATGATTCCTAATTCAGTATCCACATCCTCCTCAATGTGTGTTGGTTGTACTATATGACAAAAATAATATTCTAATAGATCTTCATCTTGTGTGTTTTTAATGGCATTGTTCTACTGACATCTTATCATAACTTGTACTGGCAGCCTAATAAATTTTAAAATGCAGTCACTCCTTCACATAAGAATTACTGGAGGTCATCTCCTTCCTTGATCACCTTTCAACATGGCTGCCACTTTCTAATTTTTCACAGGGCACCATATGCCCTCACTTTTCTTAACTCTTTGAGTCAATCCAAGCCAGGATCCTTTTTAAGACTCTCCAGTGGGCCACAACCCTGGATTTAACAGAAGCACAGGACTCATCAGTGTTGTTCTTTAAGTGCTGATCATTTCTGTGTGTCTCTCTCTCTCTCACATGCCCACATACACACACACACACCCTCTGCAATATTTCCCAGGATGGCTGCATTGTTTCTGACAGCTGATGGGTTTGTATTATAATTGTGCTTTGGGATGGACTTGTGTCATTATCAGGAATAGTTCTAGAGTTGCACCTGATGCGTCTGAAAAAGGCTCTGGCCCTCTATGAATTTATTGTTTGTTTAAACAGATCTGAAATTGGGTGGGTATATTACATACATTTCTAGTAAGAGCAGGTGCCAGACTTGTGATACCAACTATTATATTGTTAAGAGAAAAAAAACTAATTAAAATAGTACCAGACAAAAACACAACCAAAAAAAACATTACTTTGACTCAGATGGCGTACACCTAACTCTTTTGAATAAGGCTAAATCTACTCATTTTCAAGCCACCATCAGTCAGTCACAAAAATATAAACTCTGGCCAATATTGTGCCTACTGTGCAGGAGGATTTCATGCTGACCAAAGGCGAATCCATGGAAATGGAGAATCAATTGCAGTTCTGTAATTGAGTAGGAAATCAAGAGATAGCCCTGAGCCTGAAGCTTTAGAAAATCTCTAACTCTTTTAATGAAGGAAATAAATCAGCCCTGAAGTCTGAAGGTGGTTTTGGACAGGCTTATCCACCCAGTGGGAAGGCTCAATATGTTTAAATATTTCCCTTAAGCTAGCACTAGAGCTACTGTAAATTAGCGTGCTTTTGTAATTTAGGTAGAGAGAAGCAGTTTCTTAACACATGATCCTATCCCATTTAACCCTAATACATTGAACTTGCTACGCAGAATAGCAGAAGCCCCTCCTTTTTTCCACTGCATTCTAAAATGGGCATTCTTATATTAAGGTTGAGACCCTCTGCTCGCACCCTGTTTCATCCTGTAATGTAATGTCATTTACTGTGAGACATCATTGGGCAAGAAATATGGGATATGGACCAAATCCACACCTCTAAATAAATTATAGACCATTTCCCATATTTCTCAAGCAACCCTGAGTAGGAAAACAACATCTTAACTGGCTCAAGAATCTCAGAATTACATTAATTTGGATAGTACTCTTAGGAGTAATAGCATTTTATCAATTTTCATAATTTAGGAACATAGTCTCATCTTCACCAGGATTTAGGAGAGCTTGTGCTAACTAGCTACTGTAACTCACTAGAAGTTTCCAGAAGATGGTATTCAGGCAGAGATTGACATGCACATTTCAGGAAAGGTGGAATGTTTTGTCAGTTTGACAGAGATGGATTAATATTTGCGACAAATTGCGTTATTTGATGTCTCCATTTATCTAGCCCCATCTACGTATTTATGTTTTTGGCCAAGGTGAAAATGCAGCTTTGGGCTACTTCCAACCATTTCTTGGATTTTGCATTAAACTTTCAACATCCTTACTAGATGTGAGGTAATATGCAGTTTCATGCATTTCTCCATGATTCCATGTGAGTTAATATTAAAGCAAGCTGCAAATTGGTATGTACATAAAGATCATTGCCCCAAGTTGGGATAAGCATGCATATGTGAATTGAAAGTGATATCAAAGTATTAACACACAGGTGGTCAAGGATGCAAATTGTATTGTAGTAGCCAACATATTACCCAGAAGATAAGTGGTACTGGATGGTGTATTGACAACCAAAAGTCACACAGGTATGCAGGCACTGCATTCCATGATAACCCTTGAAAATGTGTATTACTCTTTACAAGCCCAAGAACTATCAACAATGCAAGTGAAGACTCCCAGGGCATTGGATAAATAGAGCCTTGCAGAAAATAAGAGGTGAATTATGGAGATAGACAGACATATCATGTGACTCTGCAAGACGACTGGGAACAATGGAAAAGTGGACATAACTTATAGACATAACTATTCAGAAGGTGATTCTTCTGAAAGTACAGTCGTGGATCATTCATTGTTAAATAAACATGCCCATTATCGGGCTTAACTCTCATTTGGTGTATGGGTCTCAGTCTTTTCATCTTGGTGCTTGTAATGGTATTATTCTTGAAATTGTTGTGATCAAGTAGCAACAATTATGTGCAGCTTAGCACAGAATCCTTCTTTGTCATGTTTCACTTCTAGTTATTTTTCTTCTCTTAATACAGTGGAACCTCGGGTCACGAACATCTCGGACTACGTACAAATTGGGTTATGACCAAAAAGTTCGCCAAACTTTTGCATCTGTTCATGACCACACACTCGAGTGACTAACAAGCCATTTTCCCTTCCTGTTCGTACGCACCGATGATTTCCGCACGTGTTCAGTCTCTCCCTGTGCAGCAAGTGAGCGAGAGAGAGAGACCATGAGCGAGCAAACGAGCAAAAGAGAGAGCGCAAGTGAGTGAGAGAGAGAGAGCGCAAGCAAGCGTATATATATTTACATACAGCTCGTATGGTCCGGAATGGATTAATTGTATTTACATACAATCCTATGGGGGAAATTACTTCGGGTCACAACCAAATCGGGTTGCGACCAGAGTTTTGGAATGAATTACGGTCGTGACCTGAGGTTCCACTGTACTTTGATGATGATGATTATTATCATTATTATGAGGATCATCTTTGTGGTGGAGCCTTAGGACAAAATGTCATCTTCAGCACAAGTTTATGGCAAGCGTTGCTGTAAAAACGTGATGTTATTTACTCTCAAATACGAACTCCCAGTCCTCGCTAGGACTGAAAGTAGGATGCATTGTAATTACTTCTCATGTTCTACTCTGAGTTAGGACAAATACTTATTCTAGTCAGGTACAGTATATAGTGCAGTTTCAAAGATATGCCTGGTAAATATGGGCACAGTTTTTAAAAATAATTATGCACATATCAGGTTTTAGAAAAGTAGAGGCAGACTCTCCAAATGACTGAGCTAGGAGCAAATCAACGAAACAAGCAGCCTACTCAGTGTGTGAGACTGACAAATGCTTCAAATGTTTATCCTTCACCAGGCTGCATTAAATTACTGCATATCTGAGCTTTTCAAAACCAGCTATTGAGTGTCTCCTTCTCTTCCTGCCAACAATGACTACTCTGGGGGTTTCCCAGAGCCACAGACTTCAGACACAAGTGCACATACACAGAGTTCAAATAAAGTCAATTTTATTATGTAAAAGTATCTTCCACAGGTGTTTTCTTCAAGTATTCACTAGCACAATTTCAGCAATGGAATCTCCTCATCTCTCTCTTTCTCTCTTTGTCCTCCAGACATGCTTTGTCCTTTAACTCCTGATTCCAACTCACCTGGGTGAGGTTGAGTGACCTCCTCTATACCAGACCCACGTACCTGCACCTAGGAAGCACTTCCTTGTAAAGTGGAAGCACCACAGGAAGCAGGAAGTAGAAACAGCCCTGCAGGTATGGATCTGGGTGTACTGGACCAGGAATGTTGCCACCCAGCGCACCACACATGCATGGAGGTTGCCTCCCCATGTCTATCCTCTGCTCTAGCCTTCTGGCTGGGCAAGATTCTTCTGTTAATTCCCACCATGATGCCACTCTGTTCCAGGTTGGCACTGTGTGTCCCGCTTCTGACTATCTACTGCACTAGCATCCTGGAAAGGCAAGTGAATATGGTCTGTCTCAGCTGGGACGCCAATCCATCCTGGCCATCCACTACACTACATAACAATGCAAACTTTCAGAGTGTGTCATCAGAATGTTTTCTCAGAGCTTTTAGCTGTCCTACCCACCCACCCAGTGAAAGAACTACAACACTAAAAACTGCAACCAGCAAGGTAGCTTTAACATATAATCAATTAAGGCTTCAATGTAAGCTGTGTTTTTTCCAATTGTCCTGAGAGCCCACTATTTTTTTTTTGTCTCTTGCATAATTTACTGCTTAGTTGTTGTCTCCAACATTAAACATAGTACAGTAGTCCTTATCCAGAATATGTAATTATCTTAGAATGGATAGGAAAGATACATGCATAAGACCATGTCAGGAACCAATAGCTATTAGGCAAATTGGAAATTATTGCAAATCTGTTAGTTTGCAGAGTTTAGCCACTTCAGATACAGCTTCAATGTTGTCAGATCCCACTGTAGTCAACGAGCAGCCAAAATCAGAAGCTCCTTTTCAGTCACAGAGTGGCTACATTACAAATAGAAGAGACCCTTGACTCCAGCTTAACAGTTTATGCCCAGCACGGTTAGTCATCACTTAGAGACCTACTGTATATGATGATATTGAAAAAAATTGCTTATTATTGGTGGTTCCACTGATCAGAATATTAAAAGGCCCAGTATGAAAAGCCAACAGTAAAAGTTTTGGATATTCTTAGAGAACCTTCATGTCAATGTGCACAAAAGCAAAAAAATGTAATTGTTTTTGACATGTTAATATTTATTATATAAAGGAGTCTATAGTAGCCTAAAGTTCTTTAAGAGCCAAGTAAAAATGTTATATAAATCTAAAAGCATAGCCTTCAAAAATATGGGAAAAATTCAGTCCACAAAACTTTTTGCTCTAACTGGAGAGAATCATTTATGTAATCGGAAAGGTTTACAGGCGTCCATGTGACTTTAAATTGCAGATTGCAAATGATCCCACTTAAAGTGTGTTAATGGCTGATGTCAAAAATCACTGTGTCTTAAAAACTGACTTGTGTAATCAGCTTCAAATGAAAAATTAGAAAATACTTAATCAGATCATAATCAGACATCACATTAAACATAGATCTCCAGCCGTTATATCTTAATTATAGTACTCATAATAGCCTATATACAAATATCTCCAAATATAAAGGCAGGTTACTTTAAAATGTTACTTGTCAGATATTAACTGGAAATTAAACTGCTTTGGTTATTGCCATTACATAAATTCATTGTGAAATCTCTCCTTTAGTGATTAAACAGACACAGAATATTACCATACAATGTCAAACCATAGAAGTTTGGAAGCATAAGAACACCCTTCTCAAGGTGTTACTCCCACAGCCCAACTCTGTGCAAGCAGAAAAGCTAGAAGGAGCATTGAGGTCCATATGACCAGAGGAGTAAGTGAAGATGCAAGGTATGTACAGAAGAAAAAAGTAACAGAAGAAAGGAGCCTGACAGAGAAACATACGTAGGTGAGTGATGGGGCATGGTAACCCTACCAGGGGACTGTAAACAAATTTTACTGTGAATTATCCCTTCAAAATAAATGGGTCAGCTTTTTTGTTCGCCCAAACAGCTGAGCATTCCAGCAAAATTTGAAAAGCTAGTTTTTCCAGAGATGAAATGAGAGTTCAAGGATTTCTGGTAGGAAGGTAAGAACAAGTTAGAAAGAAATTTGGTCAAAGAGGACAGTCTGTACTTGAATAGAGATAAAGAAACAGCTGAAAGGTCCTGAAGAAGTAATACATGAGGAGTGAAAGGAGTATAGTAGGTACGGAGGGATGACAGTAATACCATTAACCTATGCAAAATGGTACCAATTAGACACAGTCAAACAGAAGGCTCTCAGTGAAATATTTGTGAGTTGATTTAATTTTAAATTCAGAGTGTGGTGTATTGGGTTTTGGGAAAAAAAAATACAGTAATATTTTAAAATCGTATCTACAGAAAGAAATGGTGAAGACAGAAATTGTGTTTCAAGACTGCATTAATTATTAGAGGACTAAAGAAGACTTTATGCAAAGTTCTGTACATCACAATAACAGGTTTAATCCTGGTGACAAGAACTGAAAAGGGATAAGAAAGGATAGGATGACAGCAGGACAGAGAGAGACACCACTGACCTTAAGAACTGAAATGAATGGAGATAGAAATAAATAAGAACAAGGCGGTACAGAAAATCCAGTCCTCAGCAATGGGAATATTCCGAGTTACACGCTGTCAAAAATATCACCATGTATACCAATGCAATATTGTTGCCAACCTGGAAGAAGAATAGGGTTACCCCAACACACAAAGTAGTGCTATGGAAACAGAGACATGGGTGCCACAATAGGCAGCAGAGGAAATTAATCTCCAATTTATGCTGTATATCCATTTCATATAGAGGTGTGGGGCTAATTTAGGAGAATGCTACTTTAATCGTAAGAAGTTAAGGGTAGGAATCGAAGGGGTCTGGGGATAAAATGTTGGTTTCAAAAAGAACCAAGATGAAGGGCTGCCAGGGGATCCATCTAACTCTAGACTTACAATATAAGACTTCTAAGCTCTATAGACTGAAAAAATCCTAATGGTACCTTTCCAAATCTTGTAAGGCTTCTCTCCGAATGTGATCTTTCAATTACAGTGGAAATTTTTTTATCAATTCAATTAGGATTTAAATACAGCCCAGGCAAAGAAAGAGCACTGCAGTAGCAAAATTAAAAAAAATGAAATTCCATTTGATCCTGGGGTTCGACAGGGGTGTGTTCTTACTCCCACTCTGTTAAATGCCTGCATGGACTGGGTGTTGGGCTGGGTCATGGGGTCCAGCGGCTGTGGGGCATCTGTTGGTGAAGAAAGATTCATTGATGTTGACTTTACCAATGATGCTGTGATCTTTGCAAAGTCAATTTAGGTTCTGATCTGGGATCTTGAGAGTCTGAGTGAGGAGTCTGAGTGTCTGGGCTTGGGAGTGTCCTGGATAAAAATTAAAGTTGAGACAATATTAATTTTAACAATGGCCAGTTATGTACAGAAGAATAGGAGGCCCAGAGATAAGGGAACCTTATACATTCTTGTAAATATACAATTTATAATTTAATAAAGCAATCTAATGTAGAGAAAAGGATAAGCTGATACCCTGATATTTAATGGAGTTCAATAGAGGAATATCTAACAAAAAGAAGGACTGAGAGCAGGACACATTTAAGGGAGGAAGGGAAAACATAAACCAATTACTTTTGAAGACAGTCAAGCTCTCATAAGAACAAAATAAGCTAAGCACATGTGACAGATAGGAGGGGGAATTCCTTAGGAAGAACAAAATGTCATTAAACTACAAGCAGATTTAATTCTGAGTCTCATACAAGGTAATATGGGGAATTAAATCAAGGTTACTGAGAATAATGACTTGAGGCTTTTTTGGCAGCACCTATTCTTAGTGTTATGAATGGAAAAGATCCTGATGCACTAAACATGCCAGTAACATTTTAGGTTAGGTACTGCATTAATGCCTCTATTACTCATTTAGTCTTATGTAACAAGACCTTAACAAAGGATCTTCATAACACTTACACAACATCTGTAGATAGGTTATTCATCTATGTCCAGTGCAACATATTGACATGATGGTAAAATTACTTGTTAATAGAAAGAATTCACAGGTCTTATACTAAATATTGTTATTGGTTGAGGGAAAGACAGGACTCGAAAGAAATGTTGGGGTGCCGTTTACTTGTAAAGCAAAAACTAACTGAAATTATCAGGTGCATGACAGCACAAAGGATTAACAAAACAAAGTTTAACCACTGGCTTCAAAATGATATGTTCTGGAGAGCGGTCCAGTAATGGGGTCAGAGTTCTGTTATGTGGTTAGCTTATCTCTTAAATGAGATGCTACGTTTCAGTGGCGCCCAGCATTTATAACTCCCAGACTCAAAGGGGCATGGTCAGTTGCCCTCACTGGGCGTCTTCTCTGAGCTGTGGGTGATAAGAGGGATATGGGAGTTAGTGATCACACCCCATGGTGTCCTGTAGTGGTAAGCCTTGAAGGTTGCCTTCAGACGTGCAAGCATGACAATATGTAATTCCAAGAGACATATATTCTCAGTTAAGCCACATCAGACCACTTCACGGTGAAGTTTTGTTAGCAGGTCGCATTGCAGAAATGAATAAACACTTTATGGATTCTTTATAATTGTTATGAAGACCCAAAGAAGTGTTTGTTACAGTCTTGTTATACAGTGATAAATGAGTAGTAGATGCAGTTTTGCAGTACCAAAACTAAAGTGTCAGTTATTAGACCATTATTAAAAAAAAATCAAGCTTAACAATAAATACTGATTTCAAAATTACCCTTTCTTTCCGAAATACTTGAAAAAGTAGTTGTGTTATGGTTTTATAGGTGTTTATGTATTTTATTATTGTTTCTGATTTATTATATGGTGTATTTTTCATGTTTTCTGAGTACTATTTAGTTGCTACAGTATGTATCTCTTCTTGTTCTGTTTAGTTGTGTTTTGTTGGTGGTTCCCCAAGAGGCGGGGCTACCTGCCTATCACAGTCTAAGGGCTACCTTCAACTCTATAAGGGCCGAGAAAACAAGCAGATTCAGTCTGCCTTCTGCACTGGTCACAGTATGACACCTGAGCTAACCCATGTTGTAAACAACATTCTAATATCCTCTGATGAAGGAAATTCAGCAGTAATCATGTTGGTAGATTTAAGTGTAGCATTTGACACCACTGAATATTCTTTTAATGCATTAGCTGGAAAACTATATTGGGTTCTCAGGCACTGTGCTTACATGTTTTAGTTCACATTTATCAAATCACTTTCAGTACACACAGAAATGTGCTGACAGTATTCCGTCATTGTACTCAGAAGTTAAATATGGTGTGTCTCTCAGGGCTCAGTACTGCGACCCTTACTATTTTCACTTTACATACCTCTATTAGGATCTGTCATTAGAAAACATAACATTAATTTTCATTAGTATGTAGTCGACACCCAGCTGTACATTTCCTTTAGACCAAATGATGTTTCTCTGATGGGTCCTTAATTGATTGTGTCAGTGAATTACAATAGTGGATGAATGAGAACTACATGTCTTTGAATACAGAAGAAACCGAAATGTTGTTTATTTGAGATATTCTGTCACTTTTTAACTCAGCTGGATTCAGCATTTGTTTTATTATATTAGTACACAACTTAGCCATTATCTTTGACACTAACATGTCGTTTAAAACACAATACAAAACTATCTAAAACGTGTTTTTCCATCTTAAAAATGTTGAAGAACTAAGGCAAGTTTTTAAATGTGAAGGATACTACTGCCCTGCATTATTCACTGACTGTTCAATATGTTTCAATTAATTGAAAATGCTGCTGCAAGAATCATTACATGAACTTGAAAGTAAGGCCACATCACTCCTGTTCTGAAGTCTTTACACTGGCACTTAGTAAAGCTTACAGCCAATTTCAAAATCCTCATTCTGAAATGGCTAAGGCCCTGCTTACCTATCTGAATTTATTAGCACCAAAACCAGAGCACACATCAAGATCTCAAGATTCCAGCCTACTAAAGATTCCAAGTATTAATAAAAAGTAACTCAAGCAAAATGCCACCTTTTATTGGCTAACTAAAAAGATTACAATATGCAAGCTTTTGAGGCAACTCAGGCCCCTTCTATATATATAATCATTCCTCTGAAACAAGCTTCTTAAAATATTTCAGGTTAATTAAAGTCTGTGGACTAAAATGTAGATGTAAACCATTATGGAGGGCAGGAGTCGGGGTTGCCTTTCAAAGTCTGCACATGAGAATGTATATTAGAATGAGTTTTGGGGTTGATTTTTGAGAAGTGCCAATACCCTAAGGACCAAAAGGGGTAAATTGTCAGTACTGAGATTTGTTTTCTCTCTGTAACTGTATGTTTTCAAGGGTACAGGAAAGAAGACATGGCAGTCGCAAATGTAGAAAACCAGAAAGAACTTTTTATAAAGGGGTGAGGTTCAAAACATGAGAAACGTAAGGATATATACAGTATTAGAGAACAGGTGAAAAGAAATAATATTGTGAACTATATAACAGTGTGCAGATGCAGACCCTTTCTGTTGAGGTCATGGGGGACTTGTTAACTGAGCCACCCTAGCGTATATAGAAAAGTCACACCTATGGTTGCATTACATTACCCACTCCCTATATCCTGTACACCTCCTATTCTTCACTTGCCATCAGCCCCATTGATCTCTGAAATTCATTTTTTTCAGCTCTGAGTAAAAAAAGTTTGAGGTACTGTATATTAGCATAGTCTACATGTTACAACATTATTAGCAACACATAAAAAAATATGGGTCAGCTAATTTTCCTTTTCTATAAGATCACCAAATATCAATCAAATTAGTCAAAGCATTTTAAACATTTTTCCACAGACCCCATTATTTACTGTCTTTTTGTTGTTCAGGACACGTCCCCTTCTTCACTCATTTGTCCATTAATTGAAAGCTCAATGCAGGTAGGTCTGTTACAGCTTTACTCCGAAAGTCATAGCCAGACCTAAAAGTTCTAACACTGAATTGTGTTTAACTTTAACTTATTAAAAAGATCAAAGACTTCTTACAGGATGAACATTTACTTGGTCCATGAAATGAATTGAACATTTTAAGAATTGTACAGAAAAGAACAGGTAAAAACAAATAATATTGTGAAATATGTACAATGATGGTGGCATGGGTGACTCTTTAACTAAGAATCAGCAGCAAAGCAACACTTACAGTCTCATTTTCCACACAGTTCACCGCCTCATGTTCTTTTCCCATGCTAGGCACTGTGCCTTCTTCACTGGCCACCAGCACTATTTCTATGCACAATTACAGCTACAGATTGGTCAATGGCATGGATCTGCTAGCTGCATTCATTTAGATCAAGAGTTCCCAAACTTTTTTCAGCCGCAGACCCCTTTACCAAAAACTTTTAAAACCGTCGACCCCCTAATTACATGCAATGGTTTTTCATATCCGCACTTGCTTTGATATGTTCGATAAGACAATGAACAGACATGTTTGTGCTACATGTATTTTCATGCATTCTTACGTGTGACTCTTTTAATGACACATTTTACCTTTTCGTTCGCAAATTTGGTATGTAATGTGTTTTTTTTAAATGATTTTACTTCTTAATTAGGTACCTATTGGAATCATAGATATTTTGAAGTAACAAACAAATAGCAGTAGTAAGGGGGTCCATTTTTGCTGTCGTTGACCCTCAAATCTTTTCATTGAAACTATCGACCCCTAGAAAGTTCAAATCGACCCCAGGGGGTCAATATCGACCACTTTGGGAACTCTTGATTTAGATGAATTGCAAGCTGTGTTTCTCTGTACGATTACTTGTAACTGAACTGAAAAAAGATGCGGTGATAAGAATAGCCCACTTGCTACAGCATTATTACTAACAAATATCGACAAAAAAAATGGGTTAGCTAATTTTCTTTTTTCTAACGACACCAAATTTCACCAAACTTCAATCAAATCAGTTAAAGCATTTTTGAGATTTTAGGGTATTTAGTTCTTCTGTTGTGGGAGGGGGGTTACCCCTAAACATTCATATATCAAAATATCCTTTGTTACCAGATAACTAGTGTCCTAAATGTACCATCCTGCCGAATTTCAGATTTTTACCTAAATGGAAATGATGGGTGAGTGAGTGAGTCAGTGACTCCGAAAACGCTGCATTTTTCTATATACTGGACACCATCATTTTCCACATTGCAACATACAGTAAAAGTCACACACAGAATCAAGCTGACTTGAAAAAAGTGTCTCTCATAGTCACACAAAAACTTGATTGCAATTTAAACAGGTGCATTAAATATGTAAGGTCCTTTGTAGTATGATATCTCTTTATTATAAAAGAAAATCTTGAGATAAGACGAGACTATTGCCAAGAGATTTTTTCAAGTCCCGCCCTCCTCTCAACCATTTACGGTTAACTGCTCACGCCCACGGTCTTCTCACCTCTCATTTGTGTGAATGCTTGTGTCAGACACAGTTCCTGCACTCTCATCCCTTAAAAATTTTTATGTTTTCCTCACTTTAAGTTCCCAATAAAGGAGGACTTATTATGTCCAAATTTTATTGAAGAATTTCATCCCGAAGGGTTATCAACAGAAAAAATGAGTACACGGGAAATCCTAGCACCGAGAAATGAATTCAAACGAATAAATGCGAAAATTGTCAATTGGTTACACGGCAAATTGGTTAAATGCGTATCAATAGACTTTGCTGGTGGTGATGGTATGGAAGATGAAAACATCAACTTACAATATCCCGTAGTATATCTACAACCGTTAATACCGTTCGGTCTTCCATTGGCCGAATTACTGTCGAAAGAAAGATGTATCATAATGTTATTGTAACATTAGACACCAAAGGAGATCTTGATATGCCATTCGTATTAAAACATTTACAGTTTCCCATTTAGAATAGCTTTTACTATGACAATTGACAAATCACAAGGACAAACATTCGAAAAAGTTAGTTTATTTATTAGAGAGAAAGAAACGATATTCACTCACAGGCAGTTATACATTGCGTCGTCACAATATAACTCCAAATACGGACTCAAAATTCAAAGCGATACTGACGAAAATTTAATCCCAAATATTGTTTTTACTGAAGTTTTACAGTAGAAGTGTAAATTGGGATTTGCATGTTAATTTCAAAGCCAAACAGAACGAAAATGTATAATGCAATACATACCTCTAACACAACATAAAAAATAATTTTGTTTCAATTTATTATGTTTTACTATTTTTTACTATGGTTAATTACTCTGTTCTCCCTGTGTCTGCGTGGGTTTCCTCCGGGTGCTCCGGTTTCCTCCCACAGTCCAAAGACATGCAGTTTAGGTGGATTGGCGATTCTAAATTGGCCCTAGTGTGTGCTTGGTGTGTGGGTGTGTGTCCTGCGGTGGGTTGGCACCCTGCCCAGGATTGGTTCCTGTCTTGTGCCCTGTGTTATAATAATTCATTACATTTATATAGCGCTTTTCTCAGTACTCAAAGCGCTATCCACACAGGGAGGAACCGGGAAGCGAACCCACAATCTTCCACAGTCTCCTTACTGCAAAGCAGCAGCACTACCACTGCGCCACCTGTGAGGGCCTGTGAGGTGTTGGCTGGGATTGGCTCCAGCAGACCCCCGTGACCCTGTGTTCGGATTCAGCGGGTTGGAAAAATGGATGGATGGGTTAATTACTCGCTGTAATGTAAAAAAGTTTATTGTACATTCGCTTCCCCATACGTGAGTGGCAGAGCCGCAAAGTGCCCGCCTGGGGGTTGGCAAGCAAAGTGAGCAGAGGGCAGAGCCCCCTAGTCATCTAAAATGCAAAAAATTTACACTTTGCACCACTATGATTTGTTAGTTACTCCAGCTTCATTACCATGGGGTAAGGCATATCTATAACCCTCACCCACAGGACAATCACAATATATTTTTCCAAACCTGTAAAAATTTGCAATGTGCTAGAATTCATAGACAGTAAATAGTACACATTATGAAAAAGATATTGTTTTTGTAACAAGCAAACTAGAAAATCTGGCATCATAATCAAACTGAATATGTATGTCTTGTGCACTTGTGCTCCAAAGAAAAGGGCACTTGGGACAACGAGGGGAAAGGGGCAGGCGATTGAGCCACTGTAGCCACTCTTTTGTGCACATTCCTGAGCAATGCCATTGTGCTGTTAATTGAGTTGTTTATTATGGTAGGGGACATAGCCTTGTTTAGCAAATAAAGAATAGTTGTTTTCAAAATGCTGAAAAACAAGCCCTGGTGGCACTACACCTAGTCCTAGAGACCTCCCCAAATGCATGAGTCTGCAGCCTCCTCGAGTTATTTAAAGTTAGAGGGGTATGTACTGTAATGTAAAAAAAAACTTTCATCTGGAGTAAAATTGGAATGTTCACAAATTGATACATTTTAAAAGTCAAATGTCTGCTGATTTCATTCAGGTAATTGTTGAGAAGTTCTGTGTTGTTTTTTTCAAATCAACAATACAGTGGTATATATTTCCTAAAGATCAGTGATTTACTGGGCCTTGCTTCTGCAACATGATGCTGGGACTGGGTGTGATGCATGTTAAATTCACCTTTCTAAATGAGAACTGAATTAAATTGTGTTCTCTTGCTAGTTAGTGATTAATAGCTCATAATCACAATCAAACATGATGGGTGCCTACGCCTTCTAAAGCCAAAGTCAAAGTAAACTTTATTATCATCTCAACCATATACAAGTATACAGATAGATGAAATTGCGAAGCTCAGGGTCCACAGTGTAACAACATGACGTGCAAATAATAAATTAAAAATAGAATTAAAATTTTAATTTAAAATTAAAACACAAACAAGACAAGACATTATGCAAAGACAAGACAAAGAAGTAGCAGCAATATTGACGTGTAGTTAGCAATATGAACATTGATGCAATGTATGGTATTTGCAATCTAGATATACAGTATAAATATAGTCAATAGATATGTAATATAATTAATAAATAATAAATAATAGATATACTGTAGATAATACAGAAATTATCAGTGTATGATAATAGTTTTTTAAGACATGTGTAAACAATGACAGGTCAGAATGTTTCACAGCAGAAGGATATCAAGAGTGTCAAAATACTTAAAGGTCAGTATGAGATTTTCAGTTTTTTTCTACATGCACACTCGTCTTTGCAGGAAAGTGGCTCGCATATATAAAAGTTCTGTTTTCAGAGGTGGTTGAGGCAGTGTGGAAGATCCCAGGGGGCAGCATGGTGTTAAGGAGTCTAACAGCTTGGGGGTAAAAACTCTCCTGCAGCCTGGCAGATCTGGCTTTGATGCTGCAGCATCTTCTCTTGGATGGCAGAAGTGTGAAAAGTCCATGTGAGAGGTGTAAGGGGTCCTGCACATTGCTGCAGGCCTTGTGGACACCGCGTTTGTAAAATATGTCCTGTAGTGAAGGGAGAGGCACCCCAATAATGTTCTCTGCTGTCTTCACTGTCCTTTGCAGGCGCTTGCGGTCGGATATGTTGCAGTTGCCATACCAGACAGTGATGCAGCTGGTCAGAACACTCTCAATGGTGCCTCTGTAGAACATGGTGAGGATGGAAGGGGGAAGAATTGCTCGCTTCAGCCGCCTCAGGAAGTGTAATCTCTGCTGGGCTTTCTTGATTAGTGATGAGGTGTTATGTGTCCACGTAAGTTCCTCAGGAACTTGGTACTCCTAACAGTCTCCACATCTAAACTGTTGATGTTGAGTGGGATGTGGGCAGGATGTGATTTTCTGAAGTCCACGATGATCTCTTTTGTCTTGTCAACATTGAAAGATAGATTGTTGTCTTCACACCATGCAGACAGCCGTTCCACCTCATCTCTGTATGCTGTTTCATCATCCCTGCTTATTAGTCCCAGCACCGTTGTATCATCCGCAAACTTGATGATGTGGTTGGTGTTCTGCGTGGCTGTGCAGTCGTGAGTCAGCAGGGTGAACGACAGTGGACTAAGCACGCAGCCCTCAGCCCACGCTCCAGTGCTCAGTGTGATGTTACTGGAAGCGTTGCAGCCTATCTGAACTGACTGGGGCCTCTCTGTCAAGAAGCTGATGTCATATTACAAATTCTATATTAGTTGTGGGATATGTCAGACTGCCGAGCTCAATTGATAAGCTTGCCATTGGACCAAGTCAATTTAAATGGCTGAATATTGCAGGGCATATCAAATTTAGAGACTGTGTGATGATATTCCAGTACAGACTTACTTGCTCCTTTTCCTGACATTCAATAGCGTGTTGTCTGACGGAGCCTGTGCTGTAAGAATGGTTAATAGGTACTGCGTGTTTGGCCACAATCTCAGCCTTTTTTCCACTCTGTCATGGTAGGTAGGTAGGTAGGTAGGTAGGTAGGTAGGTAGGTAGGTAGGTAGATAGATAGATAGATAGATAGATAGATAGATAGATAGATAGATAGATAGATAGATAGATAGATACTTTATTAATCCCAAGGGGAAATTCACATACTCCAGCAGCAGCATACTGATACAAAAAACAGTATTAAATTAAAGAGTAATAAAAATGCAGGTAAAAACAGACAATAACTTTGACTAATGTTAACGTTTACCCCCCCCCCCCCCCCCATTGGTGGAATTGAAGAATCGCATAATTTGGGGGAGGAACTATCTCCTCAGTCTGTCGGTGGAGCAGGACAGTGACAGCAGTCTGTCACTGAAGCTGCTCCTCTGTCTGGAGATGATACTGTTTAGTGGATGCAGTGGATTCTCCATAATTGATAGGAGCCTGCTGAGCACCCGTCGCTCCGCCACAGATGTCAAATTGTCCAGCTCCATGCCAACAATAGAGCCTGCTTTCCTCACCAGTTTGTCCAGGCGTGAGGCGTCCTTCTTCTTTATGCTGCCTCCCCAGAACACCACCGCGTAGAAGAGGGTGCTCACCACAACCGTCTGATAGAACATCTGCAGCATCTTATTGCAGATGTTGAAGGACGCCAGTCTTCTAAGGAAGTATAGCCAGCTCTGTCCTCTCTTGCACAGAGAATCAATATTGGCAGTCCAGTCCAATTTATCATCCAGCTGCACTCCCAGGTATTTATAGGTCTGTGCCCTCTGCACACAGTCACCTCTGACGATCACGGGGTCCATGAGGGGTCTGGGCCTCCTAAAATCCACCACCAGCTCCTTGGTTTTGCTGGTGTTCAGGTGTAGGTGGTTTGAATCGCACCATTTAACAAAGTCCTTGATGAGGTTCCTATACTCCTCCTGCCCACTCCTGATGCAGCCCACAATAGCAGTGTCATCAGTGAACTTTTGCACGTGGCAGGACTCCGAGTTGTATTGGGAGTCCGATGTATATAGTCTGAACAGAACCGGAGAAAGTACAGTCCCCTGCGACGCTCCTGTGTTGTTGACCGCAATGTCAGACCTGCAGTTCCCGAGACGTACATACTGAGATCTGTTTGTAAGATAGTCGACGGTCCATGCCACTAGGTATGAATGTACTCCCATCTCTGTCAGCTTGTTCCTATGGAGCAGAGGTTGGATGGTGTTGAAGGCGCTAGAGAAGTCTAGAAACATAATTCTTACAGCACCACTGCCTCTGTCCAAGTGGGAGAGTGATCGGTGTAGCATATTGATGATGGCATCCTCTGCTCCCACCTTCTCCTGGTATGCGAACTGCAGAGGGTCGAGGGCGTGTTGGACCTGTGGCCTCAGGTGGTGAAGCAGCAGCCTCTCCATGGTCTTCATCACATGTGACGCCAGGGCGACAGGCTGGAAGTCGTTCAGCTCACTAGGACGTGATACCTTTGGGACTGGGGTGATACAAGATGTTTTCCAAAGCCTTGGGACTCTCCCCTGTTCCAGGCTCAGGTTGAAGATGCGCTGTAGAGGACTCCCCAGCTCCGACGCACAGACCTTCAGCAGTCGTGGCGATACTCCATCTGGACCCGCTGCTTTGCTGGCACGAAGTCTCCTCAGCTCTCTGCTCACCTGCACTGCTGTAATTGTGGGTGGGGATGTCTCTCCTATGCTGGAATCAGCAGAAGGATGGGTGGAGGGTGCAGTACTCCGAGATGAGAGTGGGTTAGGGTGGTCAAACCTGTTAAAGAAGTTGTTCATTTGGTTTGCGCTCTCCACGTCTCTCTCGATGGTGGCACCCCGCTTCGAGCTGCAGCCAGTGATGATCTTCATCCCATCCCACACTTCCTTCATGCTGTTATTCTGCAACTTCTGCTCCAGCTTTCTCATGTACTGCTCCTTCGCCACCCTGAGCTGGACTCTGAGTTCCTTCTTGAGCTCATGCTGATCACCGCCTTTAAAAGCCCTTTTCTTCTGGTTCAAAAGGCCCTTGATGTCACTTGTAATCTATGGCTTGTTGTTAGCATAGCAGCGTACTGTTCTTACTGGAACTACAATGCCCATACAGAAGTTGATATAGTCAGTAGTGCAGTCAACAACCTCCTCAATGTTCTCACTATGTGATCCCTGCAGGATATCCCAGTCCGTAGTTCCAAAGCAGTCTCTGAGCTTGCTCTGCCTCAGGGTACCACTTCCTGAATGAGCGTGTGGTTGTAGGTAGCTCCCTCACTCTTAGTTTGTAGTGAGGCTGAAGCAGAACCAGGTTATGATCTGCTTTCCCAAGTACAGGCAGCGGGGTGGCGCTGTATGCGTCTTTAACGTTTGCATACAGTAAGTCAATAGTCTTATTTCCCCGGGTGTTACAGTCCACATACTGGGAGAAGGCAGGTAATGTTTTGTTCAGCGTCACATGGTTAAAATCTCCAGCGATTAGCACAAGCGCTTCAGGGTGCTGCATTTGTAACTTAGCAACAGTGGAATGGATGATGTCACTTGCTATCTCCTCGTCTGCCCAAGGAGGGATGTAAACAATAACAACAATGACGTGTCTAAACTCTCTGGGCAAGTAATAGGAACACAAACTTATGGCCAACAGTTCGATGTCCCTGCTGCAACTGGAGATTTTGACGTTTACATGTCCAGAGTTACACCATCTTGTATTGACATAGAGAGCTAGTCCTCCTCCTTTGTGCTTCCCACAGGTACTTGTGTCTCTGTCCGCTCTAACTGTGCTAAACCCGGGTAGCTCCACGTTAGCATCTGGGATGGTGGTAGTTAGCCACGTTTCGCAAAAGCACAACAAACTGCATTTTCTGTAGGTTCTGACATTTTTCACCAGCGCAGCCAGTTCGTCGATCTTATTTGATATTGAGTTCACATTTCCCAGGATCACAGAAGGCACCGAAGGCTTAAAATGCCACTTTCTCACAAGCCACTTCTTTTTTAGCTTAGTGCCGGCTCTGCTGCCACGATACCGCCTTCTTACCTTGTCGGGTAAATAGGGAACCACACCGACACTGGCATTTGTTCTCAGCGCTTGAAGTTGACTACTTGAATAGACGAGTCTTGGCGTGTAAAAATCCATGTCCACGTTGTAAAAGTAAGAGTGTCCAGGGAACAAATCCACATAAAAGAAAGTGATAGGAGTGATCAATAAAAAATAATAAAAAAAAGAGAAAAATAAAAGGTAGAAAAATAAAGTCGTACATGGAGCTGCTGAAAAGGCTGCCACTCTCGGTGGCGCCTGAGTCATCTAAAGTCATATAAATCTAATACACAACACATCAGGCAGATCAGCTTCTGTTCTGTTTTTGAGGTCCAAAATGCCTGCATCCCTTAGTTCTCATCACTGCATTTTATGTATTGTACTTATAGACGAACATTCATTGTCAGTTCTCATGCACACAGAGTCTACTCCTATGACTAAAGACAAAATGAAACCTGTTTTTATTTTGTCGGGGCGAGTCATAAAGTGACTCACGTATAAGTCAGGTCTTGAAACCCAAAAAATCGATCATAAAATCAGACCCCCAACTTATACGCCCGTTCAAAAATGCGACACTTATTTATTTATTTATTTTTTACATCTTGTTGCTTCCACCAATCTCGCACCAGTTTCTCAGACACATCAAATTTTGGTGCAGCAGCACAGTTACCAATTTCATTCGCCACTTTATCGACTTTTAATTTAAAACCAGCTTCATATTTTCTTCTGATCAAACGCTCCATCGTAGGTAAGGGATGCTCTTACGATAAAGGTGTATGAGGGTGTGAGATACAAAAAACACAAAACAGTGCAAAATTCACTTTGGAATAGTTCGGGTATTACCGTGTGGTCATGTAGGCACAATACATAGAAAAAAAGGTAGTGTGCTCCGTGATTACTCTCTCAGGTGGTCGTTAGCATATCATAATGTTTTGGACCAACATCGTGAGTTTTCCGCATTCGACTTACATGACTGACATTATAAAATACCAGAAATTATACGGTAAAATCAAGCCCCAACTTATCTGTGGGAAAACTTAAACACGAGTATATAGGCCTACGGTAGTTAGAGTTACTAATGGGGTATATCAGACTGCACAACTGCCTTCACAGTAGAGCCCCACTGAGTACCTTCAACCTCCTAAGATTTTGTAAATGAAAATTATGACTGAAAATCACTGGAAAAGTCATATAATGTGGCATGGCCTTAAGGCTGCAAAATTATTAGGGAACAGAAAGGGTTTTATTAGTTGCTCAAGTGGTCTTTTCTTTTCATGTTTTCTTTTTTGTCTCTTGTGTTTTCGCTGTGGTTATATTTGATCACTCATCAATGAAAGCATATTTATTTATTTATTAATATTTTTTATGGTAGTATTTTTATCATATATTTTTTCTTTGTCATATAATCCTTTTTAACATGTTCAGTGTAAGGTGCATGGCCATGTAATGCTGTAGATGGAAGGCTCTTTTTTCCCATATGAATGAAAAATCAAAAAAGAGATCTCCTTAATATCTTTTTGGTTTGAAGTCTTGAAAGAGATCTCACTAAATATACCATGCTTTTCAAACCAAATACTCAGTTTTGACTCCTGTTACCTCAGTTTTATCTCATGTCTCTTTTTTGTTTAAAGCTATTTCTCCTAAGGAATTTTAAGAGAAACTTCTGTGACAAAGCTGATTCTTAAATGAAACATAAATGAGAATCTCTTCTAAGTCTCCTGAGCCATCAAAGGTCAACCTTTGAGAAGTAAAATTTTCATACAGGATTGGATTTTATTTGATATGTACTATTCTGATTTTCTGAATTATTTGAACTGTGGATTTTACTGGATTTCTTTACTTTGTGTTATGAATTGAAGGCACAGACACAGCAAATAATGAGTTAGGCCTCCAAAAGATTTTACTCGTCTGGCCAGGCCTCCTTAGCCTGCCTGGAAAAGGCCTCAACCTAACTGAGCTTAATTGGGCCAGCTCCAATGACCTATATCAGATTTTGCAGACCCAAAGGGGATTTTAGCCTCAAAAACAAATTTAAAACATCACAAAAATATATCAAAAGGCCTCATAAGTAGGAGGGTGACCACAAACCTTAGCTGAGTGCACAGAATGTCAATGAAGCATCTTTATAAGTCAATGATTTATTAATACAATTGGAAAAATAAAAGCAAAATGCTCCAGAAAGCAAAAATAGGCAAAAGGATATGCCTAAAAAGGCAGTCTACAGCAAAAAAATTCCCAACATACAGCCTTGAAGCAAAATCCTTAAGACAATAGCAAAACATCAAAAAATAGCCATACTCCAACCAAAAATCCAACTGCTACCAATAATGCCAGGAGGAGGAAGACTGGGCAGCATTGACATTATGGTAGCCCCGCAAGGAATGGAGTCATTTTTAAAAAGACAGTACATAATTATAGCCCAAACAGAAACTGCATGAAAACAAAACATGTAACTATTCAAAAACAGAAAAACTAATAATAAAATGTATAAACACAAATTAATACATAACATAGCTTCCCCCTAAGGGGTGGCTTCTAGACACCCCTAACACTTTTATGTTTGCCTTTTAGGATTACCTTTTCAATTCCTTTTGATTTTGTTTTTATTTTTTCTTTTGAATATTTGTTAAACAAGGGGGCTTTGCCCCCTGCTCGCTTTGCTCGCCAACCCCCCGGTCTGTGCTACGCGCCAGCCACTTCACGTCTCTGCCACTCGTGTATGTGGATTTTACTTTCATCAGACAACAAATCTTTTAATTCTCATGGATAGGCCTCTTCATTGGGAAGAAACACTACATTTCCCTGATGGCAACACAAATTAGACGATCTACAAATCTCTGACTTAAAGTTTAAAACCAAACATTATTTTATTATAATAGAGAGATACATCTTTGATATTAGAGATACATCTTTGATATTTGTTTATTTGGCCAGGGATTTTAATGGGTTTCCCTCTTCCTTTTCATATTTGTAAGCTTGGCCTTGATTTTGTTCTTGTAGGCCACAAGTCTGTTATTGGAACTTTTTTTTTTGAGTTCCATGATCCAGTCAAATCATAACAGTGCTGTGCTTTCAGTTCTGAGGTTGTATGCCTATGAGAGTGCATCAGGCACATAAACGATTGTGAAATCACAAATTGCCATCTTCACTGCTATTCAAACAAATGCAAGATACTTCACAGAACCAGCAATAATATTAATGAGCTTCTCCAGGGTAGCAGATACCCTTTGGCAGAATACAGTGTCATGGAACAATGATAAATTAAACCTTCAATGAGCTGAATAAGTTGGTGATGAAGAGAAATAAAACTGGGACAGGGCACATGTGTGGTCAGATAGGGAGGAAATAGCAAGCCAGACCTCCCAGAGAGTGAGGGACAGAGTAAGCAATCAAATGAGACACAAAAATGCAGTCTGATATAGAGTTTAAAGTACTGGCATGTAAAATAAATTTAATATTTCATTAAATTAAAGGGCTTGTTGTTTAGAAATGGAAAAATATGAGTGTTGATGTGAAGTAAGGGCATACAGTGCCCTCCTAGGTATCTTAAGTCTGCACTAATGAAGCAATGAAACACACCTGAGGAATCATAAACATCTGTGACACCAATTGTCCAAGGTGCCCTGAAATGGAGGGACCATGTATAAAAAGGGTTGTAATTACTACATGATGAAACCAAAATGTATGGGAAAATCCTTAAAATAAAGTCAGCAATGTACACTTTAATCACATATGAATTGTTTGATTTGTATGTTTAAACTGTGGAGCAGAGGGGTAAATCAAAGAAAAAATATGTCTTTGATCTACATATTATGGAGGGCACTGTGTAAATTGCAGAATGCAAGTTTCCTTCTGTGCCTGATCCAAGAATTTGAATTGCAAGTTTATGTTGCATGAGTGTAGCCACTTCACACTACTAAGATGGGACAGAAAGTGAGAAGGCACAGCTTTGGTCATCAGTCAGGTTTCCTGCAGGAAGGTAATGTCTATACCATACATAATGAAGGACACTGGATTTTTTGGGCTTGAATATTTTGAAAAGCTATAGAAATATTAGCCATGTAGACATTGAAGAAGGTATATAAGAGAGAGGGGGGAAAAGTGTAGGCAAAGCTGCTCTTCTACAGCCCCTGCCTCCCAGACCAAATAAATGCCATTGTAAACAACAGCACTGCCCTCACCACCACCCTCAACCTGCCCCAGAAGCTCATAGGCCTCTCAACAACCTCTGAACTCTCCTTTACACCCCAGAAATCAACCATCAGCCGCAAATTCCCTTTCTTGACAAACAGTTAAGTAGAAATTGGAGCCTTTAAAATCCATTTAAAAGAAAACAGGACCCATCAACAACCGAAGATTTGCATAGAGCCAGAGCATCCAACCATTAATTAAGATCCTTGATCACTTCAGCTCCTTAAAGGCAGGGGTACTGGCATGTACTGTCAAGTCACTGCAGATGCTCCAAAATACTTTGGCATATTTTATTTTAAACCAGCTGAGATGGGCTCATGTCAGTCCCTTCCTCTGGTCACTCCACTGCCTCTCTGTAACAGCACACGTCAGGTTCAAGATATTGATGCTTGCCTACCGTTCAGTCAGTGGTTCATCTCCTACTTATTTGGAGGCCCTAAACTTAGGTCCTAAATTAATTCCCACTTAGGTCTACTAAAGAATGACATCTAATGATACCACTGCCACATGGCATCAAATTGCAATTCAGACTCTTCATGCATAGCCTCTCACTGGTAGAATGAGCTGCTCATTGTGTTCAAGAAATGTTTGGAGACTTACTTGTTTTTCGAATAATTTCCTAATTGCTATTGGTTTTTGATGCTAGGTTCTTTTAGTAGTATAGGGTTAACTAGTCTTGTGCTTTAATTGATTTAATGGTTGTTTACCTTTAAGATCACAAGTATTTTACTTGTTTTGGTCAATCTTAATAACCTAGTCTTCTAACAAGTGTTTTAAAACAAATCCCTACCTGATGTTAATACTGATATGTTGACCTTATTTGTAAATTCATTTGGATAAAATCTATTGCTAAATGAATAAATGTAAAATATCTTGTAGAATTTAGACTTTAAATGATTATCTACAAGATGCTTTATATAATCTAGGTAATGGATACATGTTTAAAAGACCTAATATTACAAGACAAATGTACACAGTTCTATACTTTATATACACCCCTTCTTGATAGGTGCAGTTTGCAACTTTGATGGGTGATTTTAACATTCAGAAAGATCAGGAAATGAACAACCTTAAGCAGATTTACAATCCTCATTAAAAACATGTTTTTCTTTTTGGTCAAAATGATGATACAGTCATGTGTTAGATCTAATTATCACAACATTAAGATAGCAACAATATATAAAAATTAATTGATACTATGAGTAATTCCGATCTCAAGAAAAATACATCAGCTGCCATATGATCATGGCTCCCCTTAGAAACAGGATTTGATACATCAGCTCCTCTGAAAGCAAAAGTAACTTCAGCAAAAAAGAAATTTATGATATTTTAATGACAGCAAATGCATGCTTATATCAGAATGCTGAAAACAACACCCTAAATGAAGAACAAAGAAAGGACATGTTCACCAAGCAGCAGAGGCTGAAAACATTTAAACGCATTTGAAACCTCAATTGCACTTCAGAATGGTGATCTTTAATGGTTTTCTCATAAACACTGTCACTAGTGTTGTCATTGGTGCTTTCTAAATCGTATTAAAACCGAAAAAGCAATTAATGACCTATTGTTATGTATCAGTGACTAATATATGCATCTGAGTAGCCCCTAGTGTTATGAAAACCTCTTCATCTGATCTGCTCTGAATACAATTTCAAGTAATTATATGAAAACAGAAAAAATGTGTCTATTGTTTAGAAGAGTTGCTATTTTTAGAAATATGAAACCTGAATTGCCATATAAACTTCCTGTCAAAACTAGGGGCTGAGATGTAATGTGTTTTGTAACAGTAGACATAGTATTCAACTGTCAAAATCTGTCACAATCTAGTATTGCTAAAGGGACAACAAACTGGAACTTTCTCTACTGACTCCTGCTTTTCATACAAACTTTAGCCTTTGAGATTAATGTTTTTCCTCTTCCTCCATCGCTGTAAAGTACATGGCATAAGTAAAAATATCATTTTTTTGGGTGGAGTATTCATTATCTTTCAGATAATCTCCATGATACCTTATATTATTGGAAAATAAACAGCAAAAAGGTCATACCAGTAGATGAACCCAAAAGTGACAATTGTTTGAAAGGTGGCTTAGAACAGACAGGATTGAAAAGCCAAAACCAATACAAAAAAAAATTAATAATAGTAAGAAGAAGGTTAGAAAAACTAAGTACTAAGGCCACAGAATGTTATTTAAAAAATCAAAGTAAAAAATACTAATAGTATCTGGTCTAACATCCTTTCACTGAATGTCAATGTGAAAAATGCTTGACAGACAAAAGGTTCTGCCTTCAATCCAAAACATAGATACCAGGAAATGTGTGCTGCCATCGTTTATAGTGACAGAAGTTGCCTCATGACCTTCTTGTCACTTGACTGTCAATGGACACAGAGACTGTGCAATACAGCTGGTGCCATGCCAAAAGAGCCAAAAAAAACAGAACACAAAATATCTTTGTCAGAATAATAATAAAATAGTATAAGAAAAACAAAGAAAAAATGCATAGAAAGTTCAAAATTGAGATTTTGAGATTACAGCAGGAGAAAAATGGTCCCAGTCCTTCCCGTCCGAAAGTGTCTGCTGCCACTTTGTGGTTTAGAGGTTCATGACTGGCCTGCTACTAGCAGGTCTTTCTCTCATGAATATGGGAACTTGGGCAAAAGCCCTGGGTCCGGCGTGAGGGAGGATTGTGTAGGGCGTTGCCCCTTATTTCTCTGCTTTGAACATCAATTTTGAAATTTCTGCCTTTATCAATATCCCGACAGATACACTGCAACTTGTTTTTCCTAACGCATTACAGCACTTCATCACTATAAGTTTATTTGTTTGTCAGCCTGTGGTCTAGTCACTGTGTTTGTATAGTGAGAGCTCTGTTCCAGTCCTTGGTCTTGAGGTCAGTTCATTTAATGCCGGCCTTGTGTCTCATGCTGCTGGAACAGGAAATGCATCATCAAGAAACTTTAGATGATGTGGGTTCAGTTTACTAGAAATCCTATATTAAATTCTTAGGAGGAATACTGTTAAATACAGTTGTGGCTGGTAACTCCTTTGTGTTGTCAACTAGCTGTATATTTTGTTAGACTGATTTCATTTTTTATTTTAGAAGATAACAGCGAAATACAACTCAATTAAATGAAAATAGTACGGAAAGTTCAATAGTATGTTACAAAGGCAATCCATGAAACTCAGCATTAAACCCCCTGACCTGAGTAAAAGAGAGATATTATGGAGCCTCTTCTAGAAAAGATGTTTATTAAGATAAAACAGCAAACGAAAAGGTTCAGCACAGGTCCAGTGTGCTTCCTTTAGGACAGGGGTGGTCAACTCCAGGCCTCGAGTGCCGCAGTGGCTGCAGGTTTTCATTCTTACCATCTTCTTAATTAATGACCAGTTTTTGCTGCTGATTACTTTTTAATTAACTTGATTCAGGCCCCATAGTTGTTAATTTTTCTTTAATTAGCAGCCAAACAATAATGAGACACAAAACAAGCCACCACATGACCAGCTCCCCTCTGCCCATTACACAATATCTGAAATTAAAGAGAGGTGATGGTCTTGGTAAGATTGATCTCTCAGGTCACCAAAACATTTTGACGGTGCTCTTAGAAAGACAGAAAAACAACAGTTTTCGAAATGTGTGCTGTGGCAGAATGAGAGCAGCAACAAGCCATGGAATTAAATAATGGGTTTAATTAACAGCAAGAATTGGCTTCTCATTAAGAAAGTGATTGAAGTGAAATTGGTTGGAGTTTGAAGCCCCAGTTTAGCTAGCCATCTGTTAGCTCATTTCACATCTCATTTCTGCTTGGCTGTCATTTAATGAAGAAAGGAATCAATTTAGAGGGCTGAACTCTTCTAACAAGGCTATTAAAGTGATGGGGAAAAAGTTAATTAGCAGTGAAAACTGGTCACTGATTAGGAAAAGGGTTAGAATGTAAACCTGTAGCCACTGTGGCACTCGCCTGGAGTTCGCCACCCCTGCTCTAGAAATACTTCAATGAGTTCTTGCTAAATTCTGGAAAAAATCAGAACAGATTCTTATAATTTCTACTCTAATAAATTGGATAAATTGGACTGGACTGCCAATACTGATTCTCTGTGCAAGAAAGGACAGAGCCGCCTGTACTTCCTTAGAAGACTGGCATCCTTCAACATCTGCAGTAAGATGCTGCAGATGTTCTATCAGATGGTTGTGTGCGAGTGCCCTCTTCTACGCAGTGGTGTGCTGGGGAGGCAGCATTAAGAAGAAGGATGCCTCACGCCTGGACAAACTGGTGAGGAAGGCAGGCTCTATTGTTGGCATAGAGCTGGACGGTTTGACATCCGTAGCAGAGCAACGGGCACTCAGCAGGCTCCTATCAATTATGGAGAATCCACTACATCCATTAAACAGTGTCATCTCCAGACAGAGGAGCAGTTTCAGCGACAGACTGCTGTCACTGTCCTGCTCCACTGACAGACTGAGAAGATCATTCCTCCCCCAAACTATGCCACTCTTCAATTCCACCAGAGGGGGTAAACGTTGAACATTATTCAAGTTATTGTCTGTTTTTTACCTGCATTTTTTATTACTCTTTAATTTAATATTTTTTGCTGCTGGAGTATGTGAATTTCCCCCTGGGATTAATAAAGTATCTATCTATCTATCTATCTATCTATCTATCTATCTATCTATCTATCTATCTATCTATCTATCTAATATCTCACAAGGCCAAAGTTAGCAACCTGCTTGCAGGTGTTTATTCACACAATCTATTTTAACATGAAGATCCAATATTTTAAAAGTTATACAACAGTAAATGCAGTAAATGTAAAAGATAAATTTCACATTTGAACTCCATTTGATTTTTGCCCAAACCAATGGGCAAACACTCAAATTCACTGGCAAACCTGGAACTCTCACATCAGTTACACTGGACAGGGTAAATTTTGATGTTTAGAAGACAGTTTACTGGGTTAAATTGCAATGGGACAATGTTTTTTTCACAACTCTGACAAAAATAGAGTTCTGAGTTTATTTTTTATTTTAAGAATAGCTATGCCTCAAGAGAAATTGACTGGATTGGCTATGATCTCCATTGAAGAGGAACCAGCAGTTAGATTGGACTTTGAAAACTTAATAAGAGATTTTGCTTCAATAAATCTTAGGGAAGGTAAGAAATGTAAACACTGAAAACAATCAGTTGTGATTCTTAGAAATGGCCTTTATATTTTGCATACATTTATATAAATAGTATTTATGAATTCAGCACAGAGGACCACCAATTTCCCAGCAGATGGAGCTATTCTGCAAAAATTAAATAAACAGTAAAGTTATCTCAATAGCTGAATGTGATGTTTACAGGAAAGTCAACTCAGTCATCATAAATGAATTTTTCCAATTTTCCATTATATTCAAAATGCAATTTCTTATCTAGAAATATGTTTTTTTGCAATATGTTAAAAGTTTCTTTGTGCCCGGTGCTGCCAGCCTGATTCTGGGTTGCTAGGGCAGGATCTTGGACAGTGCAATGTCACAAACCTTTGCTCATGTGTGCGTATGTGTATTCTGAATGTTACAATACTGCCCTGGAGCCTGAAGTGACCCATTGGTTGATTTTCAGTGATACAATTTAAGCAATGCATGAATTTGTACATCTTGCAAATTTGGAATAGTCATCATCATCATAATTGTGAATCAAATTGATTACTTATGTGCAATAGTATTTAGGATTTTGCCCACTGAACAAAAGTTAAAAATTTCTCAATATTCGTTTAACTTTCTGGCTTGGGGCGTTGAGTATATTATATCGATATTGGTGGTTGTACTGTGTGAAAATACTTTGATAGATTATTATTGCATGTGATTGTTCATGGTGTTATTCAATTGACATTTTATCATCACTGGTATTGGTAGCCTAATACATTGAACCTCTCCCTTGCTCCCTCAAATGAGGTTTACTAAGAGTCTGTCTCCTTTCTTTGCCATCCTCCAAAGCCACTAGAACTACTCTGATCTTCCACGACTACTTCCATGCAGCTCCAAACATCTTTTTCTCAACATTTTCCCTGCCTGCATATTCATGCCACAGTCTCTGCTTCACAATTCTCACTTGGGGTAAGACACAACATGATCTGCACTCACTTTTCCTTAACTCCTTGTGCCGATCCATTTTGAGACTTGTCAGCAGCCATGTGCATAGGCCAATGGAGTTAAGCATTTGCATTTGTAGCGTTACATTTTCTTATTTGACTGACACCTTTGTCCAAGCTGACTTACAACATTTATGATACAATTGGTTATATTTCTTTTGTCTTTCCAATCGGAGCAGATCAAGTGACTTGCCCACGGTCGTACAGTGTCAATAGCAGCATCTGAACCCACATCCTCAGGGTTTGAAATCCAAAGCTTTAATCACTAGACCACACTGCCTGCACAGGAGCAGAGTCTCTTAAGTTCTGCTCTTTAAGTATTTGACATCCCTTCCAAACACTTACATACACAGAGTGTGCACTGCTTCTCAGTATGGCTCCAGCCATTCTAACAGTTTCTCTGTCTCCATCTCAGGACCCTGTGGCCCCACCAGAATTTTCATTCAAAAAACATCACTGAAAGATACTATTTTCATGTTTCAGAAAAATATTGATATGCAACTAACAACTCTGCATTGGCATGTGAGCCTATAGCAGAATTGCCTCATCATATTATACGCAGTTAATGTAATTAATTACTTTTACTTATGCAAACACACTGTTTTCCTTTGTTCTCCTTTTGTCATTCATATTTTCAACAAAATCAACTTACACGAACTATATTGCATAATCTGCATTTTCTGTAAAGGATTCATCTGCAGATCTCCAAAGCTCTGCACTGTTTTCTGTTTCCCCCGTATTTTTCTTATAGTGAACTATGTACAACCTCTAGGTGTTTTCTACTATTGTGATCTTAGTAATCATGTGCAGGTGACTAATGGATTTGGCTCTTTAAAAAATGTAAGGTTTTGATTTGACAAAGTATATCATAATTAGTATATAGCGTAATCAAAGTGGGTCAGATTTGTTCTCAGATGTACAGAGTACATGTGAACCCTAATGCCCAAACTGCAATGCTAATCACTATGCAACAATCTGGATTACAGATAAGATACTGGGTTGGCATCTTGAGAGAATTTTATTATGTATGCCTATGACTTTTATTAATTAATCTTTTAATAAGTATTTCTTTTTTGTTTTATTAAGTGTGCCTATAACTTTTATTAAGCAAGACTTTTATTAATTATGCCTAAGCCACACTTTTATTTTACTTTTTATTAAGTTAATTAAGAATGACTGTAGGAATGAAGGGGAATATTTAACACTACAGCAGCATGCATATTACATGTAAATGTTGGTTTAATTTTATGGTGCAGCTTTTGCTCTTATGGGTGGAAAACTACAATAATCGCAGATTTCACATATTTTGCAGGAGGTTTTGGGCCAGCAAAGAACTAAGACATCACTCTCTCTTGACCTGGGGTGAAATTACAATTACTATACCACCTCTGAGAATGTCTTCTACTCGTGTATGTGTAACAAAATAAATGTATATTAATAGTAAAGATAGTAAACGTTTGATAAATGAGAAGAAAACTTTCAGTCCATTAGGCTTGTCGTTCCTGACATCTGCTGGGTCACCATCTCTTTTTCAATTAGAGTGAGCAGGACATATTGCCACTCAGGTTCTTTTCACACCAGACCTCTCCAGCTGGAATTGTGGCTCTCTGGTGTCTTTCTCTGGGACTCCTTTCTATCTTGTGGTAACGTGGTGGTGCTTTTTTTCCTCTGGGCACACAGATGGTACAACAGAAGATCCTGCAGCAAGCTGGTCTACTAATATATGACTCTGGCCACCATCATTTGATGTCCTGGGAACTGCATATGCTCTCTTCTCTGTCTATACTCTGATTATTAACAGGTGACCTTCCACTCATACTCAAGGTAAAAAGAGAAGAAATTCCCAAGTTAATAAATGACTTTACTGTTGTTTGACAAGTATTTACAGAGTATTTCACGAATAGCTCGTTATCAACGCACTGCACTTAGGTGTAAGTCAGGGCCGTCTTAACACATGGGTTGCCCGGATCCCACGAGCATAGGGGCCCCATGCTAATCTATGTATGTTGTAACTTGCTGAGTGGTTGTGGGCTATGGGCCCCAGTGCACTGCTTTTGCTATAACGCTGTTAAGACGGCCTTGATGAAAGTTACAGTACTGTATTTCTAAAAGTAAGCAGGCTCATCACGGTGCGACATTTTGATGCTAAGCTTACTGATTTTTTTTTCTTTTAATTTATCATATAGCAGGAGGGCTACGATTATCCACAGTCAAGACGTCTGACATGGCACTCTGATTAAAACATTTCCGTCAGAATGGCTTTTTCTGATGCCTGGTAGTGGTACAGTACATAGTATGACTTCACTCATTTGCACTCCCTTTTCAGGTTCTGTTATTATTTTCTCCTCGAGTTTACCTTCCTCGTAACAAAAACTAAAGAGGAATTACATTGGTTGTTGTTGCGACAGTAGCAAGTTGAGCAACAAGTAAATCTCAGTTACCAGCAGAAAATTCAGAAAAGACCCCGCTCGGATTCGGATTAGCTGCGAAGATCTGAAAAAAAAAATGCATCAACTGACCACACTAAAGCCGAAGATCTTCCGAGCTTCTCCTACTTCTAATTTGGCGATGTTTGAGCGACCTCTACTGACAGTTTCCCTAAATTCAGAGGTGAGCCCGCGTGCTGCCGGGAACGCGTCCGCCTTACGCGAGAAGCATAATGTTACGAAGTCAGTCCTGAAACGTCACTTCCGGGTCTACAACTGCGGGTCTGAAACTGCGGTGACGTATGGTGCTGTGGCTCTGCAAGTGGATAGTATTGGCCTTACGCTTGATTTAGGGAGGCGGGAAGTTCAGTTTGGCAGCGGCGTGTTGTGATTTGCGCGCAGCGAGAGCGCTCCAGACGTACTGAGTGTTGTTAGCTCCTGGCAAAACATAAAAGTGAGTGTCATTTTTATATTGTATCTTTTGGATTATTATTATTATTATAGCAAAACGAGTGTTTACACGAAGAAAAAAAGAACAAATAAGCAGGTCGCGCTTACTAAGAACGGGAAGTCGATACAAATATTTTATTTATCACTACTAATGAGGACATAAATTTTTATTTATTGATTTATTTTTTCCGACGATAACGATAGTGTTTTGGGATGGCAGTTACTAATCGTTATAAGTCAGTCTATATTTAAATGAACTAATATCACGACACAAATAAAGGTCACTATAAAAAATACAAAATAAATAGTAATAGAACAAACTAAAGCATACAGATACATTAAAGTGAATATAAACTTTGGCAAATTCATAAATACTTGGTATTTTTGTTTAACACATAATAAAGGCAAACATTTTACATAAGTACTAAACGCATCTTCTTTAAACAGTAAAGATAGATAAAATAATGCAAAATTTACTATAAAATGATATTTGAATACATTTCATATATTTCATTAAAGCTATCAAAATTACAGTAAATTTACTAAAGTTGTAAAGTAATATTTTTATTTACATTTACTTGTGCACTTTTTTCAGAAAAGCAAACACAAAGTTTCAGAGAAACTTCCTCTTCAAATTAGGCAAAGTTTACAAGTGATTTGCATAGCGTTAAGAGTATGTAACATGCTTATGCATGTGTATTGGTTACAATGCTTAACACAGTGCGAATCTGTAAAAAAATATAAATTATCTTAACAACATTATACAAATTTGCAGTAAAATTATTGGTTTACAGCAGTCACCTATCACTGAAATGTATTTCAAACTGTTTAGAAAGAAGACCAACGCAATTCAGTCAGACAGAAGCCATCCTCTTTTCTCTAAATTCCAGCTGTTGCCATCAGGCTGCAGATTTAGGTTTCCAAAGGTAAAGAGTGAGAAGTCAAGCAAAATGACACCTTTTATTGGCTAACTAAAAAGATTACAATATGCAAGCTTTCGAGGCAACTCAGGCCCCTTCCGCAGGCAAGATGTAATCAAATTACATTAAAGGCTAAAGGCTCTGACAAAGATGCTTTGCATCTGTTATGCTTCTTCCATTGTGTTTAGAACATTCCATATGTGTTGAAATTCTTAATCAGTTGTAAATGGTGGAATGTTAAACTCAGCTAAAAAGTTTCCAGTAAACCCCAGTCTACATAATCCTAAAAAGCTCCACAGATCCTTGCCGATCCCACACACCCACTACATTGTAAATGTAATTTTAGTTCTATATCCAGTGCTTTTGGGATAGGCTCTGGCTCCCCACAACTCCGAAATGGATTAAATAAATTTGAGGATATGGTTATGTATTTACGTAATTCATTCTGCAACTTCTCCCATTCTGTTGAAGTAATTGCACTCGACAAAACAGCTGCTTAGTTTCCAGAGACGTATTTTAACATTTTTTAAGCTGGTTACTGAACTGAGTTTGTATTCTTCAAGTTCAAACATGGATTTTACCTTTACATTGGAATTTGTGTTTGCATTAAGTACTCAAAGCAACAATGCAATTAAAAAAGGAACATAAATGGGGATGAGTCCACATAAAAAAAGTAATCTAAAAATCGTAATGTACAAAAATGTGTAGTAAATAGTGTAGTGATGTTTGAAAAGGTCTTTTTATCAAAGCAGAGTTGTCACACAATCAAAATGTACTTCAGCTGTTCTGGACATTTATGCCAGAGTACCGTCACTCAGTCAGAAAACTCAAATAAAAGTGTGTCTAATGTAGTGGAAATCCTTTTTAAGGTCAAAGACATACAAATAATTTGTTTAGCACACAGTAAAACAAAGCAGTTCCAAACTGATACACTGATTAAGCATAGGTCCATTAATATTATTGTTGGGCTATAGCCAATAGATAAATGAGGAAAGGAAAACAAAAACTCTGGTCAGCAACATCCCTAGAGAAAACAAACATCTTTTGTTGTCCACAGTTAATTTGAATGCAAAGTCAAAGACAATGTGCTTTCAACATCAATTAAAGTTCAAGAGTATACTTCTGTTCTAATTGCTATTTTCTCTGACTCCTCTGAGTCACTCGTGACTTTTTTTAGTGGTATGGGTTCAGTTCAGGTCATTGGAAATTCTACCTACAGTATATGGTACAATGGGGCTTTACAAATTTGCTTTCATGAAGATAAATTTCTATTTAGTTAGTTTAATTTTGGTGGCATGGTGGCACAGTGGGTAGCGCTGCTGCCTTGCAGTTAGGAGACCCGGGTTTGCTTCCCAGGTCCTCCCTGTGTGGAGTTTGCATGTTCTCCCCGTGTCTGCGTGGGTTTCCTCCGGGTACTCCGGTTTCCTCCCACAGTCCAAAGACATGTAGGTTAGGTGCATTGGCGATTCTAAATTGTCCCTAGTGTTGGGTGGGTGTGTGTGTGCCCTGCAGTGGGCTGGCACCCTGCCTGGTGTTTGTTTCCTGCCTTGCGCCCTGTGTTGGCTGGGATTGATTGGATAATGGATGGATGGATAGTTTAATTTACTATGTTAATTTCAAATTTAATATAGAACGGGGATGCTCCTCCGCTAATTGAAATCGGCCAATTTTCACTAAAAAGAGAGTTGATAAAAAGGCTGATCACAAAAATTGATTCAGCTCCTGCTTTTCTAAGCTTTACAGTAATTTAGTTATGCCAGCACACATCTTTCGTTTTTTTTTCTTTTGCAGCACACTTCCTGCAGTGTAAACAAAGAGCAGCGAGTGGAAGCTTGATTTATCAGTGAACAAGAGGTGATTAGTATATTAGCCTTTAGAGTAAAGAAAGCGGAGTAATAAACTGAAAAAATGTTGTCAGAGAAGTCATTCTGTGCAAATAGACAAATGGCAAAAAAAGCTACTTTAAGGAATTCAGACCTTTATTTTGTCCCTTAAATTAAAATGGACACCTTTTGTTTAAAATCAGCAGCTTACACTTTTAATTGGAAAAAGAAAAGAAAAAGACAAATGTGAAATTGCTGCTTAGTAAACAATAGCCTTTTTATTAAAGATTTGTACTATGTTTATTATTAGTTACTGTGTGTCATACAGCATAAGTTTTGGTAAAAAACAAGTACTACATAATTAAAATGGTAATCCATATTTTATAATCATACCTGTATAAATATAGTAAATGAATATTTTAACAGTAAAAAGATGTAGTGCAATTAATGATTTCAAACAAAACGTAGTGTGTGTATATTTACATTTAAGCAGCAATTAACTGCCAATATCAACTAATGGATTGTGTGATATACTGTGTATATACAGTACACTGCCTGGCCAAAAAAAAGTCGCCACCTGGATTTAACTAAGCAAATAGGTACGAGCCTCCTATTGGATAATTACTGCATGGGCAATTATCTTTCAGCTGGCAACAAGTTATTTAACCCCAACTGGTGCAATGAGTTGCTTCTCATTTCTTAAACAACCATGTCGAAAGACACATCTCATGGTCGTGGAAAAGATGTTAGTCTGTTTGAGAAGGGTCAAATCATTGGCATGCATCAAGCAGAGAAAACATCTAAGGAGATCGCAGAAACTACTAAAATTGGGTTAAGAACTGTCCAACGCATTATTAAAAACTGGAAGGATAGTGGGGACCCATCGTCTTCGAGGGGCCGGAAAAAAATCCTGAATGATCATGATCGGTGATCACTTAAACATTTGGTGAAATCAAATCGAAGAAAAACAACAGTAGAACTCAGGTCTATGTTTAATAGTGAAAGTAAGAGCATTTCCACACGCACAATACGAAGGGAACTCAAGGGATTGGGACTGAACAGCTGTGTAGCCGTAAGAAAACCACTAATCAGTGAGGCAAACCAGAAAAAAAGGCTTCAATTTGCTAGGGAGCATAAAGATTGGACTCTGGAGCAATGGAAGAAGGTCATGTGGTCTGATGAGTCCAGATTTACCCTGTTCCAGAGTGATGGGCGCATCAGGGTAAGAAGAGAGGCAGATGAAGTGATGCACCCGTCATGCAAGATCTTGGTGAAAAATTAATGCAACACTGGATGGAACTAAATCTTGTGACATTGCAGAAGCTTATCGAAACAATGCCACAGCGAATGTGTGCCGTAATCAAAGCTAAAGGCGGTCCAACAAAATATTTGAGTGTGTGACCTTTTTTTTTGGTGGCAACTTTTTTTTTGGCCAGGCAGTGTATATTATATATATATATATATATATATATATATATATATATATATATATAGTTGTTAGAAAAATGGTGAAAACTACTGTAGTTAATTCTTGTTTCAGATAGGTGCATTACATAATAACCTAAACAATATGACAGCTTATAATTATGAGAAGCATTTCATTTTTTTATACCATATGTATTATGGATAAATATTTTTGTATATATTTATTTTAAGGAAATTGTATTTAGTACTTTATGGTCTTTATGGTTTTGTTTAAAAAAATGAACAGTTGGTGAACCTGTGGTCTATAGTTTAATTGTAAAAATACACATTAATATACTGTAGGACATTGTCAGGTTATACAGCAGATTAGTGTAAAAAGGTTTTTTAAAGGGATAAAGAAAAAAAAAATGGAATCGCTATCAGAACCAGCCAATCAAGTAACATGAAATCCGTGATTGGCATTGGCCTTAAAAAACTCAATCAAAGCATCCCTAATGTAGATTTTAATACTTGTATTAAAAAAAAGCATATATTCAAATACATTCAAACATATGTTATGTATTCTGGGTACTGCATATACTTTCGTACTGTGTGCTTTTATATTGCCTGTCATTTATATATATTATATAAACGTAATGACCACCAGGGAGCGCCACCAAACCCCCAAATCCCAGACACAATCACACGAAGGCAGTTCTCTGTGCAAATAAATGTTTTTTATTTACAAAAAAATACCTTATCAGGCTTCTTATTTCAGTACTGTATAGCCCAATACGGCACAGCAAAACAAATTTTTTTTCTTCATTCTCCTTGACTCCTCACAGGCAAATGTTGTCCAGTTCCTGTCCCGACTATGACTTGCCTAGCTAAGATCAAGCAACTCCTTTTACCTATGATCTGGGAGTACTTCCAGTTCTTGGGCATAGCCTGCTGGAAACACTTTCAGGTCAAATGGAAGTCCCTGAAAATAGGGAGTTTGAATCCTGGCAGCTCCCTCTGGCGGGCCCCACTGAACCCAGCAGCGCTGCCCTATGGAAATACAAGTCCCAGCATGCCCTGTGGGTGTCCGTGTGGAATCCTAACCCGGGGAGGCTGCCATCTTGGATATTGGGGGACAAAATATTCAGCAGTGCTCATCTCCCCAGTCCTTCCATTGTACTGGCCTCCTGGCCAGGTAAGGATCCCAGTTCAGTTCTGGCCGGGATGGCAGCCCAAGTGTGCCATACATTTCATTGCCCATCCCTTCACTGTGCCTTGTAGGGAGAGGCGGCCAGTCCCATGAGGGGTTCACTCCTCCACAATGAGTCACAATGTTCATGATGTTAGCTTGTAACAGAAGATCTACAGTCGGCAGGAGTAACACCCAACCTATAGTTAAGTGCTCCGGCTTTTCAACAAGTCTTACAGGGGCAGTGCCTCTATCTATGCCCAAGCTTATGACACTCATAGCACGGAACGTTGTGTCTTATGAGCACTGATACAGACAGGAAACACTGGCTTTTCCTTTTGCTCCCAGGCTTCTGCTTCCATTTTTGTGCATTCCCAATATGTCAGGACAGGACTAATAGGAACCCGTGACCCTGTACAGTCTGGTACTTGAATGTCAGGAGAACTTGATTTCCTTGTGTGGTTCTCTTTTCTGCTTTGGGGTGCTTAGGCAGACTGGGTCTCTCTTTGAATTAAAGATGGAGTCTGAACCTTTTTCACTACATTTGTAACAATGGACTGTTTTTTAGGAGGCTGAACAACCTGGATGCTGGCATTTACAAACTGGCCCTTTGTATTCTTCTCTAGGTCTTTCTTACCCGATTTGAACTCCTCTGTCTGAGTAACTATTTCTCTATCGGGCAGCCCAAATAGTGGGAGTTCAATCATTACACCTTTATCTACTGTCTGAACCACAGATACTTGGTTTCTTTCAGCAATATCTGGGATTCCTTCCCCTTGTTTTCCGTTATTATGTACAGTATATGAAACAGTTACCTATACTGCTGAATAAACTCTAGGTAGGAGTGTTAGACTAACCTAGTATAAATATTTTTCCAGTGCTTCCATCAGTATTTAGCAAGGGCCTCTATTTCTTGAACCATTTTTTAAGCAGTTCCAGTACCCACAACAAAGGTTGTATGGGTTGTAGAGTCACCCCCAGCTCTCAAAGATCTATCTGATACTCGGGTGGTTTCGCTGGCTGTCGGATGGAGCTTCAGGTGTTTCAATCCACTTGTTGTGAGTCCATTGACACATGCCCCTTTTGCGCAAGCTCAGTTGGATACCCAAAAGGATTGTGGAAGCTGGAGTCTGAATGGTTACTTATATGACCAGTCGGTCCTGTCAGTACTATTTTAGTGATGGGATTCAGATATGTATTTCACATCTCCTTGTTCTCCATGATAGAAACGGAAGAATCACTTACCGCCACTTTTCTTCTTTGTGGTTTTCTTGGAATTGGATTTGGCACATGGAGCGTCACCATGTTGGTTTTCCCAGGGTTCTTCAGGGCTGATGTTGTGATTATCTTCTGTGAATAGTGGGGTCAGATTTTCACAGCTAGATTGGCAAGACTGCCCATCTTTGCCATCTTGCTTGGGTCTACAATAAAGCAGCAAACTGCAAGCCATACTTTTGTTGGCAATGAGACAGGAATAGGGAATGTAATCAGGACAATCCCACATTATGTTTAACCAAGCGTCGGTGCATACCTCTGCAACCCATCCTTCACTTGAAATATCACTAAGGGCATCCTTTTTGTCCTTTTCCCAACCATGCACCCTATCTAGAACAGACAGATATGTAGCAAGTAGTCTTGCAGTTCACTTGTCCCTATCTCCCCATGAATAGGCTTGTTGAAAGACGGGATTATTATATGTTGGGTTTTTCTCTTGTACCCCACTCTTCTTGGTAGATTTTCTCCATATTGTGTTTGTAAAAAATGGCTTATTCTATAAATAGTCAATCTGAGGGTTTTGCCCATAACATTTTTTTTTAAAGAACAAACAGGTTCCAGCCACTTGGATGACCAGGAAATCCTGCCAACTACACAAGTTGTGACCACCAGGCAGCACTACCGAGCACCTGACAGAGCCACACCAAGACAGTCCTGGGTGCAAATAAACATTTTATTTACAAAAATACCTTTAACAGGCTGCTTCTTTCAGCCCAATGCAGCATAGCAAAAGAAACATTTTGTACTTCTTTCTCCTTGAGTGTTGTCCAGCTCCTCTGACTTGTCTGAACGAGCAGCTTCGGTTTCAAACCAGCATCCACCTTAGATGCACACTGCTTATTAGATGTGTGTTGTGTGAGGGAACTAAATGAGCATTGCTGACACTAAAGAGATTGTTTAAAGTCTTTTGAATAAAAAAGGAAATCACAAATATAGTACAGACAGTACAGTATAAAGACATTTTAATGCAGAAGAAAGGTGAGTTGACTTGTCTCATGTTTGACCTTCCATGAAAGAAATTTATAAACACATAAATCATATATGAGTCATTACCTAGAATATATTTCAGTTAAAAATTTATAAACATTATTTTTCTGTATTACCCTTCTAAAATCTAGCATAATATGTAAATGACATGCTTATTACTCTGGAGTACTGAACAGAAATTTGGAAGACTGTGGGGAGTATCCATTAAAAATTTTGGAAATCACTGGCCTACACTGCTAGTTGATTTTTTTGAAAACAGAACAAGGTCAGATGAGTGGTAGTCCATGTATGCATCTTTGAAGCTAAATATATTTTATGTTAATAATATTGAGTAAATGGCACCCAGTCAGGGAATGAATGACTCCTGCCCTTGTGCACCATGCTGTCAGGATAGGCTCTGGACCCAGCAACCCTAAAAAGAATTTCACAGGCCTGGAAATGGATTGATTAATGCTTATCATTGTCTGTCTTTAAAGAAATAATGAATAAATAATTCAAGTCAACAATCCAAAAAGTTGTATTGTTTAAATATTTAATATGTGAACTTCTATGGATGTATCTATTATGTAGATATTATAAAGTGGTTTGTTTCTAACTTGTAGATATATCACCAAAATTTCTCGGGGAAGTAAATTTACCACAACCCCTTTCTTATTAGGGATAGCTAACATGTACATTCTGGAAAAAGTCATCTCTATCTTTACTTCTGGAATTTTGAAAGGTGAGTACCCACCCATATGAGACAAAGCCACCATCTCTGCACTGTTTTTCTTTTTAATCATTGGCAGATTTCTGCCTGGAACACTCCTTGTTTAGAGCAAAGGGAAGGTGTGGTAAGAGTTTCACTTTTTAACCTGGTTACTTATTACTTTTCAGGGTATCATACCAGATGATATCAATTGGAAAAATCCTGTATCTAACTGATTCAAAACATGAACATTCATGTTCAGTTTAACTAACAAGTGAAAAAAAAAACAAAAAAATGAAAAGATGTTTTCTGCCAAGTCCATGTACTATAAATTATACCAAGTAAGACATCAGAACATTGACTCTGAGTTGCTGCTACGTCTGTGGATACCCCAATTTTTAATAAATTCACAAGCCATTTTGATAGGCTTTCCCATTACCTTTATCTTTTTTTGGGATCATTTCTTTTCATTTATTTAAACAACATAAAATAATACAGAGTCCTATGGAAATGTATTCCCATCTTTAAGAAAAAAAAAATTATTGTGTTATTGCTGCAGTTATCATCATTGTATGCACATGCTTTGGTTGTTTATCGACAGATATTGATGGAGAGATTAAGCAAACATGTAGCTTGCAATCAAGTGATAATAACTCAACAAATGTTAGATGTATACAATTAGTTTTAACCAGGTTAAAGCATAATAAGTTTGTTACAGATGTTTCAACACTGACCAAGTGGTACTGCAGAGGCAGAGCTGTCATTCCCGCCTCACAGCGTCAAAGTCTGCATAGGGTTTGCATGTTCTTCCCATGCATTTGTGGGTTGATTGGTACCTGTTGGTGTGTTTAACTGCATATGATTACCTGTTTTAACAGTGAAAACTGAAAATGTGTCATTAATATTTCTTAATTAAGAAAAAACATTTAGTCCTTCATGTGCCGTGAAGTAAATAACATTACCCTTTTATATTCCTCAACTCGATATAAGAACACTGGCTGCCGTGCAACCAGATCACACCGTTTAAAATATCTTTTTCCAAATAACTGGACTTAAAGGAAGCATACATTATTTATAGTTTTCTGTTACTGGATTGTATGTAGCACACTCTTTTCTGACTGGCTGTGTGATTAAGCCCTGCAAAGGGTCGGCGCATCATGTACCACTTTTGCTTCTTCCCTTAAACCCAGTGTTGCTGTGATAATCACTAGCTCCCTATGACCCTAAACTGGGAGTATTAAATGTACTCCTCCACTGATGGTCTCCACCTAACCTGACAGGGCTAGACAGGATGCAGAGAAGAGTGGCAGAAAATACCCATATCCAGATGTTTGAAGCTTGTTGCATCAAACCCAAGAAGCTTGCTGCAACAAAGTATTGATTAATGCACCCATAATAGTTAAATCAATGTGATGCTTAGTTTTTAATGAAACTGCCAAAATTCATAAAATCTTGTTTTTGTTTTGTCATTCTGTGGTATTGAGTGTTACTTGAGGCGAGAAAAAGCTAATTTAAATGATTTTAGCAAAAGCCGCAACATAAAAAATGTGAAAAAAGCGAAGAGGTCTGAATACTTTCTGAAGGCACTATTGCTTATACAATATTTAAATGAATACATCTATGAATGGTTTTATTACATAGGGAAGTTTTGGGATGTTAGGGAATGATGATTACCATTTTCCTCATGTTGTATGTTTGCAAAGTATATTTCAAATTCCTTGCAACCAGTGTTATGTGGACAAATTATTAACTAGTCATTAAGTAAATGCATCAAAAGCACGTGAGCTTCCTCTGAAAAAAGTTTACAACAATGACTTAACTGTAAAAGGAAGAACAACAATAACAAGCTGAGTGTGACAGATCTAAAAACATTTTGTATCCCAAAATCCATTTTTATTACATTTACATCAAGTACAGTACTCAGCAAGATTACATACATCTTATAAACAGTTTCCCTTTTCAGAGGCACATCAACCCTTAACAAACTTTATGAAAACCTTTCAGAATACAGGTTTACACAAAGAAATGAAGATAGGTTAAAGAATGACAGAGATACAGGCTTCATGTAACTTTACATTTTTTCATTGATGTACTATGTGGACAAAGCATTCAGAAAAAGTAACACAGGAATTAAGGGATAACAATTGAGTGGATTTTCTTTTCACTACAGCTGACACTTTATGTTAAAACAAAACCAACTACTGTACATTGACAGAGAAGGATAAGTTCATGTTTTGACCCTAACTAAAAAAGGGAAAAAGTTAAATAAAAATCAAAATAACAAACCAAAGGATAAAAACTTTCAATAAAGCTAAAAATAGGCAGTGCCTTTTATCAATTTCCAATTTTAAATGAACAGTATCCAATCTGTTGCCATTATTAACATTTTACTTGCAATTCTAGAAAATGCATGGAGGTTTAATGTAGCAAGTGGTATTAGAGCTGAATAATAAACCAAGAACACTTCAACACAACTGCCCTGAGTTTTGCCGGTTATAAAGCATACCCGCTTAAATTCAGACTGATCACTTTAATGGAGATTCGCTGCCTTCTAAAATGTCACACCTTTTAAAAAGATACTTGCAGTAAGCTACTGGCAGAACAGATTAAAATTTTAACCTGATATGAATGTTTGGGAGTTACTTTGCTGCAGTTGGGATGACAAATAGGAAAGCCATATTTTCCCAAATAAATTTAAAAAGGCATAGTGCACAAAAGATGATAATTCCCTGAACCATTTTCAGAGTTTTTTCTTGTGGCAGTTAGAGTCTGTTTTGCTACACAGGGTGGCAAAAATAAAGTAAAAGTTTTAGACACTGGCCACTGACAAGGTTACAAAAGTCTGAATTGAAACAGGGTAGTGAATTTGTAGAATACTAAATAAATGCCAAGCCTGCTACCAAGATATGAGTATCTGACCAGCAGAATCATCATCTTTATTCCAGTCCATTTTGAAAATACACTGAAAGTCAAATAAAGCAAATTGCATCTCTTAACTTCAACTATATCCAGTATAAAGTAACTTACTACATTAAAAGAAAAAAGAAAATGAATTTATTTTACTTTTATAAATGAAAATAACCTTTAATTCTATTTCCAAGTAGCCAAATATGTACTTTAAAAGTGTGGACAATGCTTCCATTCAGTGGTATCCAAGGGCATTCTGTTGTAAAAGTCAGCTCATTTTTCACTTTTTTCCTAAGCACGTATTTAAACTCTGCCAAAAAGTGTATGCCTAGCACATAAATAAACTTGAATACATTTGATGTCATTTTGTATTATTTGTTTACTCTCAATATTAGCTGATGTCATTTTATATAAGAAATTATAGAGGGGTTAAATAATGTAAAGAGGTCAGATCTATCAGCATCCATTTGTGACATTTAGCAATGAAAGAAAATTCAGATTCCAATGTTGTTGTTTACATCAGTATAAACTTTTTCTGGGCATATTCTTTTTAAGTTTAAACTCATCACCAAAAAAACCCTAATAAGTTAAACCAAAAACATCAAAACAATATGTGCAAACAAAACGGGTGATCTGTGATTTAAAGCTGTAGATTACAACTATTTCTTTACTTCTTTTTAATACATATTTTAGATTCACCAGCCAATACAGTAGAAGGAGTCTCAATCACACTTTCTCCACAGCATAATAGGATAGTGTTCTGAGTAGCTTCCAAAACCATTAAATTAAAAGGGTCGTCACACAATCTAGCAAGTACTGGTGCAATTCCTCATTAGAAAGCCCTCATGGTTAATTTGTCACTTAATGTCTCAGTGGATGATAGTTTCTTTCGTCTATGAAGATCACAAACTCTGAGTTATGGTGGCTCTCAAGTCTGCTTTGGTAGAACTAATCTGATAGAACTTGACAATAAAGAAATGCAATTTTTAGTGATCAGATTATGTCAGTGCTAATTAAAAGTGAGCATCACATCATAAACTGAAAAGCAAACTGTGCCTACCTAGAAGTTTTTTTTTTTGCATGCTATAGGCTCAGCTTTGATGTAATTGCAATTCATTTTTTCATCTGTCCCACTTCAGTGGATGGGTATCATTTTTTTCATATTTATTTTTCCTTGTTTGGAAATGGTTCTAACTGCACAGTTTTTCTGTCTTTTTCTTAGCCATAAATTGAATGGATGGAGTGGAGCACTGCATATGATTAGTTTGTAGACAGAAGCCATGAATCGACTTAGGGAAAATCTTGTGAAAATTACAGTGGTGAGATGGCCTTCAACTCTGTGCCAGGCTGTAACATTCTTTGCAGCTAATCAATAAATGTAAATATAGCTGCACCTTTGATGGAAAAAAATTTGCACACTCAGCTCACAATATGTCTATCTTTAACAGGATTATAAAAATACTACATCTGATAAGAAATTCATTTACAAGTAAAAAGTATGGCTACAAAAGTCTTTGAAGTTTCCAGCCTTATATTCATAAACCAAAAGCACTAGATTTTGTACACATCATGCATATAGACTGCTACTCCTCTGTGAGTGCAGATCCTGAAAAGCAAGCCTGGTCTAAATATACTGAGTCCACTGAAAAAGTAAACAGATGAGACCTCGGATTTAAACTATTTAAAAATGAGAACTCCTGCCTTGGACTTGAGGATTCACAGCAGATGTAAACTTCAAGTCCGAAAGACAGGTAGGTTAATGAAATAATTTAATACTTGCTATAGCACTTTATAAAAGGCACTATATTTTAACAAGAAGTTCAGAATCCCATAATTGTCTAATTAGCAGCATCTCACATATACAGTAATATTGCAATTTGAAACAGTGCTACTGTATTTAAAACTACAGAATTCCATGTTTACAAAGTATTTACTGTGGGTTTACACAAAGCCATATTGGACTATAAGATAAGACTGTAAGTAGCACATAGGGGGTTAGTGATACAAGATACTGTCCAACATCTAAGAAGCCAGCTGCAGTATAGAAGTCCCCATCACATTTCTTCACTTGAAAAATGTATGCTAACTTTTTGTGTTTTATACAGCATTTGAAGCATTTTGCCAAAATGTGATCTTCTTAAAAAATGATGTTGCACAATTTTGGCATTGACAAAGGAAGCTAACAAAGAGACAACAAACAATAGTGAACGCTAGTAAGTATCTAAAGAAACATTGTAACTGTGGAAGGAAATATGCTGCACATAAAATACAGACTGTCTATAAAATGTACCTTCTGCACATACCACACATAGGACAGCAAGTACAAGCGGACTGAGATGATAAAAATATAAAGGACGTACAAATTAGCCAGAAGGGCAAAATAAAAACTGATTGTACTTTATGAATTTAAATGCCATGAGTGGTGTTAAAATTTGTCCATTTTCACCAGTGAGACCATAATGTATTAAAATAAACTATTAAATGTATTTAAAAATAATCAATTTTTTTAAAAAAAGTAATAAAATCTCATTGTTTAGCAAAGTAGTACATGAAGATACAGTATACCTTTAATCTGGCTGCTACTAACTCATTGTTATTAAATATGTGAAAAGTTTTTCAGTACCTCCGAGCTATTGGAAAATGTGTTTCAGACATCTTTTAAAATGAAGGTCTAGGTGACCAATAAAAGTTAAAAAATGATGACATCTGGCCAAAGTAATGTGATATAATTTCAACGTAAAGTCAATCTCCTGAGCCAAATATTTGTTTCCAAATCAAACTAACCTAAAGTTTGCTGATAGAATTCTTGGCACAATAAAGTATACAGCATTTCAGTTTAAGATAACATTTTTTAAACTATGTTTGACACAAATACTCATTAAGACACTGATGGCTAACACTGGGAAAAATGGGTATAGGTCTAAAACTGTAAGGTGGATAAAAAATGTCATAAATAGGATGATTTTATGGCACTGACCATATCCTCAAAATTGAATCTTTATTTATTCTAGTCACATATTGAGCCAAGTTAAAATTCGTAAAGGGGAAATTATACATGTCTACTTTCAAACCACCATTATTGGTTTGTAACTTAATTTTCTCTGTTCAATAACATTCTAATGTTGATTAGAATAAAGCAGAGATAAAAGCTAATTTATTGTTTTTGAGAACGTTTCTTACAATCAGGCTACAGAACAAAAGTGAAACAAAAAATAAAAGTGCATTATTGTATCACTGATGCTATTGGAAAAAAGCAAAGAATATATCCTGCTTGAATGCCAGTGCACTGATTTGAAAGAACTACTAATCTAGCATTCTAAGGCAAATAGACAGCTAGCGTTTGCCGCAAGTAAAAATATTCATCAAAACCCAAATCTAAATACAGTAGCTCTGCTTCAATATGCTCTAATTTAATTTTTCAAATATACAAAATAAAAATGAACTTATATGACAAAAATTAAATAAAACAAAAAGCAAAACGCTGCCTGTTATACACCAGTGTATTCCATATACAAAGCCTTGTTCTCTCACAGAGATCTACAGTAGTTTCTTCACTGAAGTTCTTACAACATTGACATTTCTCCCTCAGACATCCCAGGAGTGCTTGGTGAAGATGATTCAATAAGGGAGGCTGTACTATGTTCAGGACTCTGTCCACTCATGTCTAAACTTCCCCTGTACAGCCATTGTCGACTGGTTGTAGTGAAGGGTGGGGTACTATGATTAGAACTTGGGCTGTCAGTGTGGTCTTGACCATTTTTACAACTTTCCACATTTCCAAGTGTCGAATCAAGCTCTCCCTGCAAGTACTTTCTGATTTCCTCAGGAAGCTGTTGGTATTCCACTTCCAACTCTTTTTCTAAGCGTTCTTGTTGCTGGAAAGAAGATGGAGGGACAAAAAAAAGTAAGCAGAACTAAGCTTGCAGTGAAGGGCATGCTGGCACAGCAAACAACATGAAACATTGAAAAACTTTTAGTAGAAGTTTCATTCAAAATTTTAGCACTAACAATGAGACCAGTTTTTAATTTAATACTGCATTAAATTTAATACTGCACTTCAATTTTTGAATTCACCCATGTTATTTCACACTTAGGCTGCTTAAAAGGCACATGCATATCAAGCTGCATTTTTATAATAAAAAAAAACATTTCAACTGACATTATAGGTTTTTCAGTTTATAGATTAATATTTAATAGATTAAAAATTAAAATTATGATGTTAAAAGTTTTGTTAAGGTGCAATATTCAAATAATCTATGACATAAATATATCCACACACAAAGTTCCACTTAAGACAATCCTGCACAGGCTGCACAGGATACACACATATACATATGCTCCCATAAAGCAAATAAAGCTTATTTTCATTTTCACCCTGGTAAAACATGCAACACAATAGAAACACACAATGTTGTTATTGCTCTTTACAAGCTGCAGATATGTATCTGTGTTCTTTTAGCCAATTGCAGATTTAAGGATATGGAGGCTCTTTCTAAAAATAGATAGATATTTATCTAAGGGGAAAATTTGGTATGTTAATACAAATGTGACAGACACACCTCTAACCCTGATAGAATCTAAAATATAGGAGGTGAGATCCAAAAATAACCGGACTGGGCTTGGGGCTTTCCTAGAGAACCATCTGGAGGTTGGCTGGACGTGAATCATAGAACTATATCCCCTCCTACATGCCCTCTCAAACCACCGACCAGCTAGGTATATCCTGTGAATAGCTCAGTCAGTATTTGCACAACAATTGCTACACGAGTTGCCGCGATAATGTTGGGTGAAAAAAAAAATCGAGCAGAAAATCAATATCAAATTTCTCGTGAAATTGATCAAAACGGCCACAGAAACTTATGAAATAATAAAAACAGTGTATGGTGATAACAGTTTGTCTCACACACAAGTTTTTGAGTGGCACAAACGTTTCAAGGAAGGACAAGAAAATGTGGAAGATGTTCAATGCACAAGTCGCCTAAGCTCATCTCAGATGGATGAAAATATCAAAATGGTGAATCAGATTGTTCGAAATGATCATATTGCTTTTTCCGTAAAGCAGTTTTTGACTGACAAAAGACATTCCTGTCCTTGATCATCCTCCCTGTTCGCCCGATTTAGCTCCCTGTAATTTTCACTTGTTCCCGAAAATCAAAAGTGACCTGAAGGGAATACATTTTTCTTCAATGGATGAAGTGAAGACAGAAACAGCTTTCCTGTTGAAAAGCCTTAAGCAAGAAGACATCGGAGCGGTGTATAGACCGGGAGGGGGAGTATATAGAAGGTGACAATGTTTAGAATGCTGTAATTCATCAACAAAATATATATACACAGTGCATCCGGAAAGTATTCACAGCGCATCACTTTTTCCACATTTTGTTATGTTACAGCCTTATTCCAAAATGAATTAAATTCATTTTTTTCCTCAGAATTCTACACACAACACCCCATAATGACAACTTGAAAAAAGTTTACTTGAGGTTTTTGCAAATTTATTCAAAATAAAAAAACTGAGAAATCACATGTACATAAATAAGTATTCACAGCCTTTGCTCAATACTTTGTCAATGCACCTTTGGCAGCAATTACAGCCTCAAGTATTTTTGAATATGATGCCACAAGCTTGGCACACCTATCCTTGGCCAGTTTCGCCCATTCCTCTTTGCAGCACCTCTCAAGCTCCATCAAGTTGGATGGAAAGCATCGGTGCACAGCCATTTTAAGATCTCTCCAGAGATGTTCAATCGGATTCAAGTCTGGGCTCTGGCTGGGCCACTCAAGGACATTCACAGAGTTGTCCTGAAGCCACTCCTTTGATATCTTGGCTGTGTGCTTAGAAGTGTTGTCCTGCTGAAAGATGAACCGTCGCCCCAGTCTGAGGTCAAGAGCGCTCTGGAGCAGGTTTTCATCCAGGATGTCTCTGTACATTGCTGCAGTCATCTTTCCCTTTATACTGACTAGTCTCTCAGTTCCTGCCGCTGAAAAACATCCTCACGGCATGATGCTGCCACCACCATGCTTCACTGTAGGGATGGTATTGGTCTGGTGATGAGCGGTGCCTGGTTTCCTCTAAACGTGACGCCTGGCATTTACACCAAAGAGTTCAATCTTTGTCTCATCAGACCATGGTCTGAGAGTCCTTCAGGTGCCTTTTGGCAAACTCCAGGCGGGCTGCCATGTGCCTTTTACTAAGGAGTGGCTTCCGTCTAGCCACTCTTCCATACAGGCCTGATTGGTGGATTGCTGCAGAGATGGTTGTCCTTCTGGAAGGTTCTCCTCTCTCCACAGAGGACCTCTGGAGCTCTGACAGAGTGACCATCGGGTTCTTGGTCACCTCTCTGACTAAGGCCCTTCTCCCCCGATCGCTCAGTTTAGATGGCCGGCCAGCTCTAGGAAGAGTCCTGGTGGTTTCGAACTTCTTCCACTTACGGATGATGGAGGCCACTGTGCTCATTGGGACCTTCAAAGCAGCAGAAATTTTTCTGTAACCTTCCCCAGATTTGTGCCTCGAGACAATCCTGTCTTGGAGGTCTACAGACAATTCCTTTGACTTCATGCTTGGTTTGTGCTCTGACATGAACTGTCAACTGTGGGACCTTATATAGACAGGTGTGTGCCTTTCCAAATCAGAAACTGCAGAAACATCTCAAGGATGATCAGGGGAAACAGGATGCACCTGAGCTCAATTTTGAGCTTCATGGCAAAGGCTGTGAATACTTATGTACATGTGCTTTCTCAATTTTTTTATTTTTAATAAATTTGCAAAAATCTCAAGTAAACTTTTTTCACGTTGTCATTATGGGGTGTTGTGTGTAGAATTCTGAGGAAAAAAATGAATTTAATCCATTTTGGAATAAGGCTGTAACATAACAAAATGTGGAAAAAGTGACGCGCTGTGAATACTTTCCGGATGCACTGTGTATATATGTATATATATACTGTATATATATTTACCAATCTGGTTATTTTTGTGTCTCACCTTGTACTAAATCTCTACATTGTAGAGAATCAATAAAAGCTATTATTAATCAAATTCAATAATGCCTATATGATACAAGCTTGCATGAAAAAAAAAATCTTTCACTGGGAGACTGCAAAATCCCAAAGTATTATACAGTAACTTTAAACACCTTGAAACCACAGGTTCGGGCTCTTGTTTAAAACAGGATAATGAGTTAGTACTTCATCCACATACCAGGACCCATACTTGGCAAAGTCATAAATCATTAATGCTTTTGGACAGTTCCCTTTCAGTGAATTAAAAGTAAGGTGATACAGCCTACATAATAACCCAGATCATCTATGCTATGACTCAGCATTGGTTTGCAGGGATAACGGGAGTACATAACTTTAGCTAAATTAAATAAACTACTGCACGTGGCCAAGAGAAACATGCTGGGTTACCCCACATGCGGTATGGTGTGAAGGAAGGGGTTCTTCTTTGTTTCTGTGTATTTATCTTTATTGCTTTAAATCTGTCTGAATAATTATTGTTTAATTATTAACACTATTTTTTTAGAACTTCTTTGCAATATATACTGCATTTGCTTAAAAAGGTTTCATTTCTTATGTCTTTCAGTGGGCAGGACATACATTTTTCCTGCAAAATGAAAAAGCAAACTATGTCAGTCAGAATTACTTATCTTATACTGCATATATATGTCTATGCGAGGAAGTATGTGTGTGTCTGTCCGGCCTGGAAGTGAGAGGTGGAGTAAGAGTGAGGGCTCTGCCTCCGAGGAAACAGAAAACTCGCTTAGCCGCTAATAACATAAGCGAGGCCAACACGTCAGGAAAACGAAACCTCCGAAGAAAGACAGAGTTGCTTAACCACTAACATTGGCAAATCAGTATCCCTTTTACTTTTCCTCCTGCCGCTAATACACAAGCGATGTGAGCACGTCGGCAAAACGAATCCTTCTAGGAGATGCCCAGAGTAGTTCCTTTCAATTACCTGACATCACTAATTTCAATTTTTTTCTGACAATTCCAATAGTTTCTAGGACCCCGGGCTTTTTACAACACGGGCTTACTAGAGCTGCAACGATTAGTCGATGTAACTGACGTCGTCGACTACAAATAATTTTCGACCCGGATTGTCAATGCGTCATAAACAGAACCTTCAATAGAGGCTCCAGTCACAAAGAACCACATTGGTTTTTGTAACTGCAATGCACTACATAAACATCTGGGGGCAGTATCGTTTGTTATTGTTTGTCAAGACTGCACACAGTCCTACCAATGAAGAAGAACATCTAAGGATAAGAAGAATGTAGAGGAAAATAAATGTGGTTGCAGTGGCGAATTGGATAGAGTAGGGGGAAGGAAATAGAAAAAAATTGAGACAGAAACTTTCTGAAGTGTGGGAGCACTTCACCGAAAAAGAAAAAAAAGTTGAATGCAGATTATGCAAAGCGGAGCTTTCTTTTCACGGCAGCACCACCGCGATGCATGAGCATCTGAAACGCAAGCATCCTGGAGCTGTGATGCTGCCGTCTCTTGAGAGGTAAGTTTTAGCGAGTAAAGTTAGTGTCACGTGTTAACGTTGATGTTTGTACTATCTATAATGTGTATATCAAGGTTTCGACAATGATAGTTAGCCCTTAAAGCGACACATACTTGGGGGTTAATGCACCCCTGGACACCAAATACTTTTTAGTTGCACTTTTTAAGTAAACGTCACAATTCACAAAGAAAATGTGAAATTTTAATGGAACACATTTTTTTTTTCATGCAAAGAGCATCACAATTACTGCAATAATCTATTACTAGCCAACCCGCGGCGTACCATACGCCACATAATCAGGCCAGTTTTTTAATGATTTTTAAGCACAGGGAGAAAATTAACATTTGAAAAATCGGTAATGTAATAAATCAGCAAGAAAAGCAACATTGTAACAATGCACGGAACAAACCAACACACAATCGTCCGTGATTGAAAACTGGCGGACCGACATCGCGGCTTCTACTCCCAGACGTAGGGATAGGGGTGGACGGTGCTCAGGCGCGGAGAAAGGAACGGGAGGAGAGGAGAAGGACGCCCATTCCGCTCTGTCTGTCATGCTAGTGTGGTGATGTTTTGTTCAGTATGCACTGCCTGGTCATGTGCCCACCTCCAACTCGTCACTTGAGTCGTTGTCGTTTTTGCACAGTCCACATACACCTGTGACTCACGTAGACTTTTCATTGCTCTGTGCAGTTTTTGCTGCTTTTCTATATATAATCCACCAAGACACCTGACTACGGTAGTAGTGAGGTGGGAGGGGGGTGTGTAGAAAGGGTAGGGACGTAATCAGTGGGAGCGTATGAGTCGCACTTAGAGGGAATTGCACGGTTTGCCGCCCGAATGGGGTTCAACGGCTTACCCACGCCTCTCTGTGTCGGGTAGACACATGGTCAATCTCATGCGTAATTATTTATTGAATGGTAAACACTTCTGGAAAGACACGGTTGTCTAAAACGGGTTGGTGTGAGAATACAACAGTAAGTGAATGAAAAGATGGAACTCTGGAGAGAGGAAACTACAACACAATAGTGAACCCGCGGCATAACAAACGCCGCATAATTATTTATTGATGGTTGAACACTTCTGGAAAGACAGAGTTGTCTAAAAAGGGAGGGTTTGAGGATACAACAGAAAGTGAATTGAAAGATGGAACTCTGGAGAGAGCAACATATATTGTCTGTGAGTGAAGACTGGTTTTGGCAGATATAGGCATATCTTTTTGAAAGTTTGACCTTGTGCCTTAATAATTGTCATAGCAAATGCCAATTGAACAGGAAATTGTCTTCGGGTAAAAGTAAAAGGCAAATTTGAATCTGACGGGGTCAGGCATATCCAGGGAATAAGGACAGTTTGTGAGGTTGCAGATGTGATAGTTTTACACTCCAGTACATTACGGTGAATGGTGCTAACAGACAGTCTAGTGCCATTACAAAGACCTTTTGCAGGCAGGAGGTTTCTGAGAAGCATGATGACGGATCCATTTTTAATTTTGAGTTTATGTGGAGGCATGCCAGTAGGAGTAAGACTATTAAGAAATTCTTTGGGGAATAAAAATTGATCTGCAGGATCATCTGTGACGATGGAGTCCACGCTCGTGAAAGTCACGTCATTGTTAGGGATAAGTTTTAGCACTTGTTCATTAAGGTATAGCGAGTCTTCGTTGGTGACGCTTAATATAGCTCGCGTGCTGTCATATTTGTTGTCAGTGTAAGAACATGAATGTGACGCCACAAAGGGTGCTTGTTAATGCAACTGGCGACAGTAAGCGCGCGGGAGCCACGCATAATGACGGGGAGAATTTGTCGGAAATCTCCACCCAATAGTATTGTTTTGCCTCCAAAAGGCTGCGTGTCACCCGTGAGGTCACATAATAACCTGTCAACTGCCTGGAATGCGTATGGGTGTGTCATTGGCGCCTCGTCCCATATAATAACTTTGGATTGTAGAAGATGTTGAGCATGTGGTGAGGAAGGTTTGATGTTGCATGTGGAAGTAGTAGTGAGCTTCAACGGTATTTTAAAAACAGAATGGGCAGTTCGTCCTCCCGGTAATAATGTTGCAGCTATTCCTGTAGATGCTACAGTTGTAGCAATGTCTCCCGTAGCTCTGATGGTATGAATCAGGGTTTTGTACACAAAGGTTTTTCATGTTCCTGCAGGACCATCTAAGAAGCAGCATCGGTGATGGGAATTGTTATATGCAGTGTGTAAAACAGTATCAACAGCGTGTTTCTGTTCTGTGTTGAGTTTGTCGTAGTGTTCTATAGCGTGTATTTCCATGAAATACTTTTGAAGCGGTAGCCATGGAGGGCAAAAGAATAGTCAACGTGGCTCACAGCTGGATTTGGACCGCAGCACAGACCAAAGCGAGTGAGTATGTGTTTGATAAGCTGTTTGAGTTGGCGGGCAGTGGTCTGAGGTGCGTTCCTGAGCACGTGGGAGGAGGGGCAGAGTTTCTGGGCGGGGCTTCGTTGTTCCTTTCGCATGGTTTTTCATGGTGGACGCAGTCGGGTGTCGAAACCGAAAAAAATAATTAAAAGTCAACGTGGGTCAGATGTGCATGTGGACTGCTAGCACAGACGAAAGGGACTAACTGGGTGGTCGGTGAGTTTTTGCGTCCGGGGAAATGGGCAGGCAGTGTGAATGCCTAGAGAGCGAGGGTAGACGCGGGCCGGTGAAAAAGGAGGGTTGGTGGGCAGGGAAACGTCTTCCGTGTTCCTGCAGGACCATCTAAGAAGACGCATGTTTGTCGTGGATGCGAATTGCTGTATGTAGCGTGTAAAACAGTTTGCTATGGTGCACGTGGTCGTGCGTCGTAACCGAAAACTCGGTTTTAAAGACTGCTTACTTCATTGTGTTTTAACCTCAGTTTTAAAGGACTGTTTTAAGGATCCCATGGGATACCCCTCGCAAACCGTTTTACACGCTGCATATGGCGATTCACGTCCGCGAGAAACATGCCTCTATGAACAGTCAACGTGGCTCGGAGGTGCATGTGCCCTCTACGACAGACGAATATAAATGACGCCGTTTTTTATGTGTTGTTGCGTCCCAGTTGGTGGGCGTGGCTCTGCGAGTTGTCGTCGTATCCAATGGTCTTAGAGTTGGTGGGCGTGGCTCCTTCCTGCGTGCGCCATGGGTGTCTTACTTGTCGGCGGCTTAGTGAATCCACGCCCCCTTCCGGCGTGCTTTCCATGGTTGTCTTGCCTTAGTGAATTATATATATAGATTATATGTTCAAGGTGCAACTGAAGCCGTTGATGACATTCAGTAAATCACAGAGCCAACTGCACTTGAACTGGCTGCACGCAAACACACAGAGGTAAACGCTGATGCTTGCAGGCTTGTCTAGTGCAGCTGCTGAATCCCAGGGACAGTGGTGCTGCAGTTCTGCCGGTGCCGGCAGTGGTCGTGAGCTGGCTGCTCAACAAATATACGGCACTGACTGATCAGCTCCGGTGTGCTGGCAAATTGCTCTGTGAAGCAAATATAGCGGTTGCGGGGTTCAATGAATGTACGTCGCCGAATATACTCATCCCCTGCATGCTGGCAAATTACACTGAGACACGACTATAGCCGGTTGCAGCATTCAACGAATATACATCGCCAAATATACTCGGTTCCAGCGTGCTGGCAAACTGTACTGAGAAACAACTTTAGATGGTTGCGGAGTTCAATGAATGTATGTCACCGAATGTACTCAGCTTCGGCATGCTTCCAAATTGCACTGGAAGCTGACTCCAGCCGGTACCGGCGGTTTAAGGGTTAAGTGAATATAATTTCAGTTATGTTTGCTAATGTGTTTGGAGCTTTAGTAAACAAGTGAATAGGAGTAGCTGAGCACTCCTATTTTTTTTTTCTTTTTTTGTATAATATTTGAGTTCATATGAATAGTAAACTATCTCTAACTAACGTTAGGTAACTTGTGTTTTGGAGTATATCCACAATTAGCTTGTTACATATTTTAGTCCATTATTTTTTTTATTTTGGCATAATATAGTACATGATGTGATAAACTACAACACTTTTTCTTCAGAGTGTGATGATTAAAACATCTTTCTCTGTCTGCAAAATCATTCTTGTGTATTCCTGCTACCTCTACTCCCTCTGAGCGCCTCTTCTCAGCAGCTGGGAATATTGTCTCAAAGAAGAGAGTCAGCCTCACACCACAGCATGTCGAAATGCTCACGTTCCTGCACTGCAATCAGGAATATATGAACTGAATCTTTTATAAACTGTACATTATTGTTTTATTTTATTTGAATTGAAGCTTTATTTAAACATTTGGACTTTAAGACACACCATTGGCCATTTTGGTTAAGTTAAATGCACGTTTTTTGTTTAAAGACTATGTGCACTATAGTTTGTATTGTTTAATGCATTTCTTTTTTATTGTGATGGTCACACTAATATAAAACAACTGATTATTTTCAAATTCATGTGTTTCACTGGTTGTTATTTTAATTTGATTATTATTAATTTTAATTGTGTTAATGCAGAGACATCAGGGTGACATTCAGAGGTGGACAGACGTGAGCAGATGAGGTCAGACATGCACTGGAGCCCAGAACAGGATGTGCAGCCACAGGTCGCAGGCATCAAAATAGTCAGGCATGAAATAATCATGACTAATCAAAAAAAAAAAAAAAATCAAATGATTAGTCAACTACCAAAATAATAATCATTAGTTGCAGCCCTAGGGCTTACACAGCTAGTTTTATAATAATGAATTACACACATGCAAACCTTTGCATTTTAAACTGTACATTTGAAAAAGACTCAGCACCTGAAGCCTTGTATTTGTAAATCACTTTTTTTCCCAGGTGGCATTAATTAAAACACTAAATGCATGACTCAGCATTACTTAGACAGGTAGAATATCTGTTTACTAATCACATTTTTCCTATTAGAGTTTAAATTGTTGTATTTACTTGCAATGCAATGGAGCAGCATCCTAATGATAACTGAGACAAAAACTTCAAGTGTTTTTAAAATCCACTAATAAATGCAACTTTTATGGATATTCTCAAATTTAATATTCACACTACAACTTAGAACTTTAATTACAATACATCACGTTTCAAGTTTTTGATACCTTGATTAACAAAAATTATTGCACATTTCAGTTTTTATTGAATTACAAAAGGTAAAAAGTTTTGGTGGCATCATTGAGAGCTTTTTAAATGGATGTACCTGGTATGGAAACTGCACTGCCCTCAACCAGAAAAAGCTTTGTGGATTATAATGCGGTACACCGGATAAATCCTTGGAGGTGAGCATCCCTCCCACTAGGATGTATATAGTTGGTGGTGTTTGACAAAAGCAGGAAGAATCAAAGATAACAGCCGCCCAAGCCACAAATTGTTCTTTATGTTACCATCAGTCCAACAGTACTGCAGGTATTAGGTTCTGTACCAGTAGGTTCTGGGACAGCTTCTTTAATCAGGTTATCAAGCTGCTGAGCTCTGGCTAAAGAATCTTTATTTTTGTATACGTGTTGTGACACATGAGTCACTATGTTGTCCCTAAGAGAAGATGTGGAGTCCACAGGCTTCAGGAAAACCACTTCTTATTTATAAACCACTATTATTTTTTAAAATGGGCACAGTCAGGGTCTTTAGTCAAACAGGAGCTTCCACTTTAATACACACAGACATAGCAAATAAGCAGTAATGGTGCCATGTTAGCAGCCGGGTTAGACTGTTCCCTGCATCAACCATCAGCTGACTGGCACATTGTGTGATGAGGCTGCAAATCTGCAGTTGCCTCAGTGACTGACAACCAATCCCTGCCCGCTTTGATATAGTTTTGGCACACCGCATAGCTGGGAGAGTTTCAGGGTCTCAAAACCGCAGAGTGTATTTTCCGAGTTAAGTGGCTTTATTGTCACACCAGCATACACATAAACACAGGACAAGTGCAAGACAAGTAAAGAACTATACTATACTAAAACAGATAAAAAAATAAGTAAAAAAATAACAGGTGATGAGTAGATAGTAATACACTGAGATAGTTAGAGAGAGAGATAGGCAGATAAATAGATAAAGAAAAGTAGTAACAAGTTTACTGCATATAAATAAACTACTAGAAGCAGATCTGAGGAGAGGGGGCAACAAAGAGTCCAGACAGCCGAGGGGTAGAAGTTTTTCAGGAAGCTAGCAGAACTGGTCTGGATCCTAAAATACCAGATTAAGTGTGACAAAGAGACTGGGAGGCTTTACGGATGAAATGCTTTATAAAGATGTCTTTAATGGAGTGTGGAGAGGTGCCAGTGACCTTTTTTGTTGTGTATACTATCTGTTCTAGGACCTTGTGGTCAGAGACATTGCAGTTCCTTAACCAAAGCAGGTTTGAGAATTTGAGAATCACTAACTGCCAAATTTTTTTCTGAATATTTTTTTTTATTTATTTCTATCCATCTACATCCGAATAGTAAGAAAAACAGCTACTTTCAACTATAGCACCAGTATTTTTTCCAAAATTTAAAATTATAGTCCGGTCCCCAAATGGGGATCATGGCATCCACCATCTACTTTTGATGCCATTCTTGAAAGCATTCCACATGTAGTCCAACATTGCATCTACAGCATTGTTTTCTTGCATTTTTACATTTGTTGTAGTGAAATCTAGATGTTCTTATGTCAACAGGAACACAAATTGATTGATGATTTAGGGAAAGATTTCCCCCCCAGCCTGTTTCGGATTGGATATTGGTGAAGACAGAGCAAGATACGCTCTGGCAACCATCCTTCTGTAATCCAGCAGGGGAATTGTACCGTTTGCGAGACAATAAAGTGTGTAGGTGTTCATCAGTGCTACATCAATGGCATTGGTAAGCAAAGAGATGTACCACTTTTTCCCCCTTATTCTGATTCTGTATTTTTGGATGTTGCAATCCATCTTGTCCACTCCCCTCATATGCCTGTTACACTCTGTGATCAGATCGGTCATGCTTGAGTCATCTCCGGTGTCTTTTGACTTGCCTTCATACACCTGCATCTGGTAACAATAGCCTGTTTGTGAGCAGCAGATCACCCATTGTTTGAATCCAAACCTTACGGGCTTACCACGCATGAACTGTTTCGAGTTACTGATGCCCATAGTATCGAAACCATTTGTTCATCAATGCTCAGATTTTAAGAGAACGTGCCAAATTGCAGAAAGTTTTTGTTTAGATTGGAAATCAATGGGCGAATCTTGAAGAACTTATCCTGTTCTGCTGGAATCCCTTCGAGGTCAGAATTGTTGCTTAGATTGAGGTACCACTTGATTTCCAGATACCTGTTTCAACTCCATGACCTCATCTTCACACCAATACAGTTCTTCTTGAGGAAGAGAATGATAGCCAGTGAAAAGAAGAATTCCAACAAATTTCCTGATGCGCTCATTTGAAAGCTGAAATTGATGGGCGTTTTTCTGTGTGGCATATGTCACAGTGTGCTGGACAATATTTGACACAATTCTGTTCACTAATGAGATCTTTCCTCCTTGTCTTCACTGCATCAGAATTTAGGTACACTTTCGAGTAACTGGGTTGTTTTTTCTTCCAGTTCAAATCCAAAGGCAGTTTACTCTTTTTAGCAGGTGGCGGGGCTATATCTTTTGTAGCTATACTTGTTGATGGCACAGCCAGGTCTACTATAGCAGTTTGATCCCTTCCTGTTGCAGAATGAATTTCAACAAGTTTGGGAACATCAATAATGTCTTAATTGATATCTTCATTGTTAGAAACTTCATTGACCTGTTCTGGAGGAATTTCCACAATATCTATAGAACCATTGTCGTCATCTTCATTGTCAGAATCCAAAACTCATTGGCATTTATAATATCATCGAATTTCTTTCAAAGAAGGATGCCTATGTTGAGCCATTTCCTATAAAACGCAATCACGAAGTATTTGCTGAAATTCTAGTCAATATCAGCTATGAGCCCCAAACAGGGCTTGAGGTATTTGGGTCCATTGTATCCATCCAAATTAGAGTGACATGAAAAAAGTGCTACTATCACATTCAACACTCACCAAGAATCAAGATAAATTCACAGTCACCAAAATTAGCCTTGGTGGATAACGTCTTTTCTGATTTCAAAAAACGTTTCACTTTTCTGATGAAAATCGCTGAATGGACTGGTAAAATGAGCTCATGTGCTCAACACACTGCATGCACGTGGTCACTTTAGGTTCCCTCTCACAGGAACATCCTTCTGGAGCACGTGAACATCCAGTTTTTCTACGTGACTGACAGAAGGCGTTACTAGGCGGGTAAAAGTACATGATCCCCAAATGGGGATTGCGGCAGTTACATTGTTTTTGTGAAATTATGTAATATTCTATGTAAACATTTGTATACATAGCATAAACTGTTCCACCAGCTGAAGTTTCACAACAATTTTGATGTGGCTTTTAGATGTTTTCTTTTTAATAAAATCATGCTACATGTGTCAAATGTTCATCCTTTCTTATTATCTTAGAATATGATGCATTTCTACTGTAATATTGTTATTTAAAAAAAAAAACCAGATTGTAGCTTTCCTACCATAAAATGACCTGAATTAACAAAGCTAAAGATATAGATTCAAGAGGTCATTGAAAAATGGAGAGGGAACTGCTAACCATCCAGTAAAGAATTCAATAGAGAGAATAACCACATAAATGAGGGCATATTATAATGAAATTTAACACTTAATCTACCCTTACATAAACAAAGGTTAATTGAGGTATGTATTTACCTTGTTTCTCTTTGGCAACGGGAATCACAAGTAATAGATTAACTCAGTTCAAGTTTAACTTCTTACCTGTGGATAATCTTCTAAAATTTGCTGCAAAATTCCCTGATGCTCATGAACCAGCTTTTCCTGTCGCTTTTTTTGTGCTTCATCAAGCTGCAAAAAGTAACACATAAAGTGCTCATCAATATAATACACCATACAAATTCTAGTGTTGCATAAAATAAAAACAGAAGAGAAAAGATGCTATAATATAACTTACACAACGTAAGAAACTGACAGACTCCGTTATGTGTTTGTTATTAATCTTAATCAGTTCACTGCAAAAAAAGATAGACATTATTACTTACATATATTTCAACACTTAATCCAATTTTGTATGCTACTAAAGTTGATATGAACTTGAAACAAGTACTTATTGGAACCATCTGTTTTCTTTGTAAAGCAGGAAGCAGTATAAAAATTTGTCGGCTGACAATGATTTCAAATCAACATCCCACAATCAAGAAACAATTCACAGTGCTAGAGAACTCTTGTCAAAAACCTTTATTCAGATAAAACTTTAAACGGCTTAGGCTCTACTTACTTAACTGCATTTAAAAGTAAATACCACAGCACACATTGCAATCTCATGAGAAGCTTTTAGCTACAGTGCCTCAAAGCTCTGGAAAGATTTGCTTAATGTGTAAGAGATGCCACATCCATCTCAGCATGTAAATCCAGGTTAAAGATTCAGTACTTCAGTATAGCATACCTTGATTACAGCTGCATGGTTATTTAAATTTTAGCTTTGTTGGTTGTTTGCACAAAAATACAAGCATGATAATAATTACTAACTGTGACCCTCCTATATTACTTCTTTTCTCATTATCCTGCTGTGGCATGTGGTGCTACTGCTAACTTACTAAACCCTTCTGGTGGGAAGTGACACAAAATATATTGAAAGCTTTGGGATTCAAGGACGAAAGGGTTTAATATTTTCATCAGACATCCATCATATGCTTATAATATTATACAATGCACAGGAGAGGTTGTGCAGTCAGTTGGCATTGATCCTAAGATCCATGACTTTGTCTGGTATGTGTTTGCGGACTCAACAAAGGTTCATTTTCAGACTAGAGCAGGGCTACTCAAATATAAATTTGAAAGGTCCACTTACTAAATTTCCATTCAGTCTGAGGTCCGGAAAAGTGACGGTCAAATTCCAAATAGAGAACTCCAAAAAAAGGCAATCCCCAAACTTTAGAACTATACACAAAAAAATGACATGGTAGGCCTTTTAGTGTGAAAGGTGACACCTTCTTTGTGCCACCAGTTGTTTGAACTTGGGCATAAAAGGTGTGAGGGCAAGGCGGAGGCACTGGTGTAAATGTTCATTGGTGAGGGTGTTGCGGTATGTGTTTTTCACCATGTTCATAGTGGAAAAGGCAGATTCACAGCAGTACGTTGAGGGAAACATTGTAAGAATTTGAAGGGCCATCTTCTGCAGGAGAGGAACACCTGCCGCAGTAACCATCTTTGTCCAGAAGGTGACAAGGTCACAGTGAGATTCCTGCAGTGCTAGGTTTTCTTGTAGCTCAATTAACTCTGTTTGCAGAGAAGCAGCACTGGCCCATTGGAAGACTTTTGTGGCTTCATTTGAGAATTCTGCAATATTTTTGACAAGAAATGGATTTTCGATGCACAGCAAGACTTGTTTTCCCAAAGGGAAATCTTCAAAGCGAGTTTGGAAATTTTTAATCAGCTTGTCCAGGAATTCAGCATAATTGTGATGGTGATGTTTTCCTGCAGTCTGATCCAAAAGTCTTGGGAAGTGAAGCAGGTCCTGCTGTAAGTCACATTTGAACACCTCCAGCTTCCTCTGGAAAGCACGGACAGCTAACATGAGGTCACACACTGTGCTGTTTTTGCCTTGGAGCTTCATATTAAGGTCATTAAGATGGGAAGTAATGTCCGTTAGAAAAGCAACAATTTCCATTTTCTCGTCATTCTTCATGAAATCCACAAACGGTGTGGCTTTTGCACTCTTCTGATCCAACAGAAATGTCTCCAGCTCTTTCCGCAGTGCCCAAAAACGCTCCAGTACCTTGCCTTTACTAAGCCACCGGACATTGTTGTGAAGGAGCAAATCATCAAATGTTGCATTCACCTCTATTAGAAATGAGCGCAATAAACGATGTTGCAAAGCAGAGGATGCTATCAGATAATTGACTAGTTTCATGACTGTTGTCATTACTTCTGAGTACCTTTCTCCAAGGCTGGCACACAAAACCATCTGGTGAATTATGCAGTGGTATGCCATGAGGTCAGGGTGGTGAGTTCTCAAGCGTGACACTAATCCCCTCTCTTTCCCAATCATACATGGTGCGCCATCAGTAGCAATGGAAACAACATGCTTCAGGTCTATCGCTCTGTCTCTAAGCATCTGTGTCACTGCTTCATAGATATCATCCCCCCCTTGTGTGTCCATGGAGGTTTGTGAGACCCAAAACATCTTCATGAAATTCTCCCTTTTCTTCATCAAAAAATCTGACAAAGACCATGAGTTGTGCATTGTCCGTGATATCTGTGGATTCATCCACAGCCAATGAAATGAATTTGGCTTTTTTTATAGCAGAACTAAGTTGTTCAAGCAAATCATCAGCGAGTATTTCAGCTCGTCTTGCAGCAGTGGAATCAGAACAGGGTATTTGGTTTATTTTCTGGATTATTTCATCCTTTTGAGTCCCTTCAAACAGTGCAGTCACCACTTCACTCATACACTCTTTGACTACTTCAGCATCAGAGAAGGGTTTCTTGTTTTTTCCCAGGACCCATGCTACTCTAAGTGAGGCTTCTGTTGCCCGCTCCTGTTGTGTGGCTGATCTAACTATTACACTGCTTGTAGCTTCATATCATGATTTCAGCTGGATTATTTTTATGGTCCTTACCTCTGAGTTCTGAGGGTAATTTTGTTCAAAATGTGCATGCTTGGTTTCATAATGGCGTTTCACATTACCACTTTTGATTATTGCTACCGTCTCGTTGCAGATTAAACACATTGGTTTTCTGCTTCCCACGGGGAGCACGAACGCATATTTTTCTGTCCACTCACTCTTACATTCGCGGTTTTCAAAATCAACTTTTCTTTTCTTATCAATGTACTGTCTTGAGCCAGCCATCTTCACTTTCAGTCAGCAAAAAAAAATTCAGTTATCGAAATTTGCACTGCCTGCGAGTGATGAGACTGCCTGTTCACCGGCCTGACCCAGAGCATGTGACCGGTACATAAATCTGGCTGCCGTGAATGAGCGAGCGAGTATTGGGGGGGAGGCGGGGAGTAGTGGGAACGATACTGTTACAACTGCTGTGATTGGACATAGATGAAGCAACCAAACCGAGTAGAAACCTCAAAGATATATCGCGCGGAATCACAATTGCGCACTTCATTGAGAACTCATTTGGATTATGATTAAATTTGCATGTTTGTTTTGGCGTCGGTCCAGATTTAACCGTATTTGGGTCCGGATGCGGACCGGAGTCCGCCTATTGAGTACCCCGGGACTAGAGTTTATTATTGACTGGAGTTTGTGTTTTATTGTCTCCTCTGTTGTCAACTGGCCATATTTCAATTATTGTCATAATGTGTTTAATCAAACTGAAATTCTTCTGTTCCAATTTGTGTATATAAAGAATGTACAGTTGTAGTGGAGAGAAAAAATTGGCAATATCAAGCATTTTAAGTATTTCTGCAAATTATGTTTTTTTATTGTCTTTAAACTTTTATGTTCTGTTTAAGCCAGTCTTTGCAAGCAGGTAGCCCTTGAAATTTCAAAGCAGGAATTGACTGACCAGCTAGCCTGGGGAAATACAGGTGGCTATGACATTAAAAGGCCAGCATCTGGACTGGGGAGGTGTAAAAGACTTTGCATTGATCTGCTTCTAACCAAGAGCCAAATCCCCATGAACTGTTTCTTTGATTAATGCATCCCAAACTGATTCAATAAGGTGTGTCAAGAAGCCACAGGATTCCTTTAAATCAATGCTGAGACAGATGCGTACTTTCTCTCTCTATCTGTCATTTTCTATGCTGACAAGAAGCCATCTCTGCTGTCCTAAACAGACAGCATGCTGAATAATTGGCCATGCTGGCCCACATCAGATCAGAGACTAATCAAGACATTAAGATAGAGAGCCACCCAGTAACTTATTACCAGGTTGTTTTGGTGACGCATGTAAGGTGTCTGTGGTGGTGCAACGTTGAAAAACAGTATGGCTCAGGCTCCATGGCTGCAGGTGTGTGCAGCCGCAGATTTGTAAAGCCCTGGAATGGTTAATGAGGAAATTGTCTACTCACATTAGCACGTGAACAATCAGTTAAGTAGGATTCCTCATTAGCAGTCCGCGGGTCATTGACACACTTGCACTTACTGAGGGTAAGAGGAGTCTGAGTGAGAGACTGAGAAAAAAGAATGGAAGGAACAGAAACCAAGAGAGTTCTTGGTAAGATCAATTGTACTGAGCAGGGAGATTGCTCAGGCTCCCTGGTGCCTGCAGACGCCAAAGGAAGGGGGTGGGATGCGGGAGCTGGACTCAAGTGTTGGTTCCAACAGATGCAGAATGCTGGTCAGGACGGGAACAAAGAGAAGGTTGTCAGCAATTGCTGGGAGCCTTAGCCCTGCTGAGCACACCCATGTGGGTGAGCAGGGGAGACAAGGGGTGGAGCACTGGGATGTAATGAGTGAAGATGATCCTGTTTGTGATTTTATTCCTAAATAGATAGGTAGTTACAAAAAAAGGAGAACAAAACATAAATAAATAAATGGTAAAAAGTACAAATGGTCAATTGTTATAACGTCATAAGGCAGAGTGGTGGCCAGGTCAGGAATCGCTTGTTTCGACAACAGAGTTATAAAATCTCACACCAGTAGGAACAAATGATCTTCTAAAGTGTCCTGTTCTACAGAACAGAGAGAGAAGAAAACTGCTACGTTTACTTCTCTGACCTGCTAAAATGTTGTGGAGAGGATGACTACTATTGTCAAGGATGGCCTGTACCTTCCTCACTATACATCTTTTCACTACCACTGCCACGGAGTCCAGAGAATCCAGCACTGAGCCGGCCTTTTTCACCAGCTTGTCCAGCTTCTTCCTGTTTTATCCATCATACTGCCTCCCCAACAAATGGCAGCAAAGAAGAGGACACTGGCAAAAACTGTCTGATAGAACAAAGACCACCTCAATGTCCTCCCCTTGGATGTTAACAGGCTGAAGGGGAGCTTAGATCTGTGGAAATCAACAATCATCTCCTTGGTCTTTGTTGTATTCAAAACCAGGCAGTTCTTATTGCTCCAGTCACTGAAAGCTCCAATCAGATCCCTATATTTCCCTTCCTGCCCGTTCCTTATACGCGTCACAATAGCTGTATCATCAGAGTACTTCTAAATGTGGCAAAAGTCCGAGTTATATTTAAAGTCTGCTGGGTATAATCTGAACAGGAATGGAGCCAAAACAGTCCCTTGTAATGCCTCAACATTACTCTCTACTGTCCCGGAGACAGTTCCCCAGTTTCATAAACTGCAGTTGTCCAGTCAGGTGGTTATGAATTCAAGAAGTGAAGGTGGAATCCACACCAATTCTCTCCAATTTATCTTTAAGAATGGAGGGCTGGATGGTGTTAAATGCACTCGAAAAATCTAAACATAATCCTTACATAACTACCCATTTCATCCAAAAAGGAGTCTGGTGTAGCATGTAGAGGACTGCATCCTCAACACTAATGTGCTTCTGGTATGCAAACTGTACGGGATGCAGTGTATACTGGTCTTGTGGTCTGAGGTGATGCAGAAGCAGCTGCTCCAGTGTCTTCATGACATGTGATGTGAGGGCCACCGGTTGGTAGTCATTTATTTCAGTTGGTCTCCCAACTTTGGGAATCAGGCACAAGACAATGTTTTCCACAGGGCTGGAACCCTTCCACTTTGAAGACTCAAGCCGTTACAATATCTGTAGAGGCAGGGCAAGGTGACCTGCACACTCCTGCAGCCTGGGACACATGCCATCTGGATCAGCTGCCTTTCCAGGGCATAGTCTCCTCAGCTGTACTCTCACCTGTAGCAGATGTTGCATCAACAATGTAAGGGGTGCAGCAATGATGAGGAACAAAATCTGTTTCTGCAGTGGTGGGAGAAGGAACAGGTGACCCATTCTGTGACATAAAGCTGGTGCTGGACACCATGTCAAACCTGTTGTATGTTAAACAAGTTAAACTCATTGGGCTTGTTCTCATACTTTGATGTTGCATGGCTCCTCTTCTCTTTATAGTCAGTAATGGTCTTCATTCCCCTCCACACCTTGTTGATGTTGTGTTGAAGCCTCATCTCCTATTTTCCTATATTGTCCAGTTTTGCCTGCTTTAAGGTCCTCATCTTCTTCACGTTGTGCTCTACCAGCTTAAGCTTCTCCCTATCGCCAGCAATGAAAGCCTCCTTCTGTGGGTTAAGGAGTTTCTTGATGTTACTGGTAATCCAAGGTTTATTGTCGGGAAAGCACTAAATAGTTTTTGCTTTTACAATATCCCTGCAGAAATGTATGTAGTCCAATGTGAAGACAGTTGTCCTGTCAATGTTAGTGTCTGTACTATTCTCCTGTAACTCCAGCAGTATATTCCAATCTGTACACTCAAAGCAGTCCATAAGAGAATCTCTGGCCTCGGGTGTCCACTACCTGAATGACTGGATAGTTAATAGGCTGCCTAATAACACAGGGTTTGTATACTTGCCCCAAATATACCAGACTGTGCTCTGATTTACCAAGTGATGGTAATGCAGAAGCACTTTAGGCCTCCTTGATGTTGGCATAGCACAGGTCCAGTGTTTTATTTTCCCACTTGGAACAGTCAACGTACTGTGTAAAACCAGCCAAGTGGGAGGAAATGTTGACATGATTGCAATCCCGATATAACAATAAAAGCATCAGGGTGTTGGGTCTGCAATTTTGTCACAGTCTTGTGCGTGACGTCACACGCCACTCTGGGCTCTGCCTGTGGAGGAGTGTAAACAATGACGATGATGTGAGAAAATTCCCACAGTACATAGTGAGGTCTCAGACGGACCAACAAGAGTTCAATATCTGATTTTTTTTATTTCTGAAATGGGTGGATTATTTATTGCAGGTTTTATCTTCTGCACTTTAATATTTTTATTGGATAATGTATTAATAGGATTGTACTGCACTATTTACTTGGACAATGCAGACTTAATTGTAATTAAATATACAAGCACTGTTTTGCACATACAGTACCTTTCTTGTTTATGTGTCCTCATTGCCCTAGCCTTCTTAGTTAATGCTGTCGATATCTGAGTAAAAGAAGGAAAGGTGCCAGCAGCAAGCAAGCAATGGCATCAAAGTTGTATTATTTTAAGCAACAGATTGGTACTCTGCTCATATTTTGGGCAAATTACCTATAATACATGATTAATAAATTTTTAAATTGTGCCTATGATGGTACTCTGTGTTGTTGCCTTAGTTCATAGATATAAAAGGCAGTCTAACATATGAGGGATTTGGGAGTGCTTTCATTAGATCTACATGACAAAGAGTAGGAGGCACTTACCGTTTACGAGAAAGATGAAAAATAAGGCATTAATAATGTGATGGTATTATAGATCTCATGTTACTGTTCTTAGACAGGATATAACCATTGCCAAATCCATCTTTAGATTTTTTTAAAAATTTTTGTAGTTTTAATGAAACTTAGTTTACAGAAGTCTTATCTAAAATCTCCTATCAATTCCAATCTTAAAACTTCCGAACTTGATTTATGATGTAGAAAATTGTATTTAAAAATTTCATAATGGGCTGTGATGATGTCAATGTGTAACGATGTGCTTTCCTACTTATTTTAAATGGTTAAATTTGTGGAAGAGACAAATAATCCACACCATTTAGCTTAATGAGCACACACTGGCAAGTAAATTGCTTCTTTTGAACAATGCAGCGAAAGTAGGAGGATTAAAAGGCTGAGGACGTGCAAACAGTAGGATACAACAGTTGAAAACCTAATAACAGTTTACAAATATACAATGGTCCAAGACTTCCAAAAGATGTTTTTACACCAAGGGGAGGGTGTTAGCAAGGATGTACCAGTACTTACTGTTATATTAACTGAGGTAACTGGGACTGTTAACATGTACACAATGTGTGTATTACAATTTTTGTTCCTAATTAATGTTTGTAGCCTACAAAGATGTCACTTTCATTTACTTGTACACAGTGCATATTCATGCTTTAGAGTTTGTTTTTTTCTCATTAATTCAACATGTGACATTGAAAGCTGAAAAAATGTGGAAATTATACTAAAACTGAGTAGTATATGTCAACACACACATATACAGTACAGTAGTATAATACAACACAAACTAAGCTTCTGTGAGTAAATACTTCTTCCCATAACAGCTGCAATAAATTACACAATATAATGTGTCTTTACCATATGTTTTACATTTTTTTTACTCCTTAGGACTATTTCCATTATGTATTTAGTGTCTAAGAATATTTAGATGTTTTTTGAAGAATATAAACAGCTTTGCTTATTTGGATCACAGAAAAGTCACATTAAAAAAAACAACATGTGAGAAGGTGGCTATTATTATGTGTCATGTGATCACAGATACAATATTAGGGATCATTAGCATAGCATAAACAATTAACCTTGTAAAAAACTAAATTAATATCACAATTTTTAACATATTTCCAGAAGAATATGGGATTTAAGTGTACATTTAGCAGAAGCAGTTTCAAGAAGCAAGTGTATCTGCTAATCATAATCTAAATTAATGCAAACTTGATACATTATTGGAGAAAGTTAAATAGATGATCTAAATTCAAGGGGGAATGGGAATAGAAAGAACCTTTGACAACAAATTTAAATTGCCTGCTTTTTCACTTCCATATTTGTCCCAGATTTCACTAAACTCTACCTTGGCTCTGCCTACAGGTCTACCTATAAACCAGTACACTAGAAAGTTACTGGAGATGAAGGACTGATAAATTCTTACTTGTTGAAAAGTGACAGAGACAGAACATGGTAGAGAATTATAAAGGGCTATATCAGTTTGCATTATTCAAGCAAAGACTTTTTTTTAAATCTCTGAAGTACATAATTGTTGGTGCCCAACCATTTAAAATGTTTTGCATTTCCCATATGTTCATAATGTTTCTTTTTTCCCCCCAAAGGAATAATTTTGTAATGCACATAAGACTGACTGAAAATCTTTATCTGTTGAATGCAAAGTATCCTCTCTGTGTCTTCTACTAAGTGACAGTGGGCATCTGATTTGAAACAGAAAAATGAAACTGCTGATTACTAAAAAAAATGTAGACCTCTCTACCAACAACATTTGTATTACATTGCTCTCTACAAAGATGTTTTTTTTTAAGTGACCCAGTATTTTATATATTATATGTGTAAGGAGCACTAAATGCTATGTGATATATAAACATAAGGAAACTGAAATTGTATGCATTGTATCAAGACAAGGGAGGTGCTGCTGCTTCTCAGCTCCAGAGTCCAGTGCTTGGGTACTGTCTGTGTGTAATTCTCTGCTGTGTTTTTGTCTCTGTGTGGGATCTTTTCCAGCTTTCCTCCCACATCACTAAGACATACAGTTGGTTTAATTGGCAACTCCTTCGACAGGACAGTGTGTGTGTGATTGTGTCCTGTAAATGACTGGTACCCCATCTGAATTTGGTTTCCACCTTGTGCCTGATGGTACAGGGACAGGCAGAAGCCGCCTGCAATTCTGACCTGAATAAGTAAGTTAGGAAATTAATAGATGGATGGCTGATATTAAGAAAAAGTTTCAATATGTGTACCTTAACTGTAATCCTACTACCAAGGAAAGTGTGGCACACTAGGTAGTTCAATATTCTGCCCAGATAAAATTAAATTTCTTTGAACAAGTTGCATTCCAAATGAGCCAACAAATAGAAGATGTTTACCCTTCTGCTTTCTGGCGGTCACGGATTTTGGCCTCTGTAATGCTATTCTGTCGTTTCCGGTCAAGAATTTTTTGCAGATCCTTCTTCTCTCTGAAAAAGGTAAAACAGTAAATAAATAATCCAATTAAAACAAAGGTGAGGTGGAGGTTAAACTGAAAATAAATAAATCCATTAAAAACGAGGTTAAAAATGTTAACTAAAAAGCCCGGTGCCTTCTTCCTCACAGATGGCTCTTCTGCTTATCCCAAACTGGCCTTGCAGCAGAGGAGTCGCCCTACTGACAAACGCAGCTGGCCTTCCACAGGTCCGGGTCCCTGCCGTCACAAGGCAACGGTAAGACTTCTTTCTCTGGGGACCTAGGCTTGGGACCCCAACGACCATGGCACTCACATTGGAGCTCTCCTACCAAGCCTCCTCTTCTACTGCGAGTTGCACCTTTTAACGCTCATTGCTCTGGCTCCCCAAGTTTCTCAGCCAAAGATCACTCCTTCAGGCCCCGGTGTCAGCCTCTCGCTCTACTCATTGGGCTTTCTTTCCCAGCTACCTGCTTTCTTTCCCTCGAGCCTTCTGCTTGCTCACACCAGCTCCTTCCGCCTCCTCTCTCTCTTTAACGTTTGTTCATTTTTTGTTGTCTTTTTCAATCCTTGATTCCCCTCTCTTGCACTCACGCTTCCCTTTTAAAATGGGGACGTGGCACAGCTGTGGTAATCAGCAGTTCCCGGCATCAATTAGGGTCACAGGCAATCCTACACCTAAGTGCAGGGCTGTCTGCGCCCGCATCACGCACAGGAACCGCTCTTGTCACGCTACCACTCAACCCCCCATGCCGAAGATGTGAAAGTGGCAATTATTTATTTAAGCTGCCAAACAGCCACAGGCAGGCAGTGCGGTGTAGGCTTTGGACTTCATATCCTGAGGTTGTGGGTACAAGCCCTGCTACTGATGCTGTGTGACCCTGAGCAAGTCACTTGACCTACCTGTACTCCTATTTGAAAACCAATAGAAATGTTGCCAAAATGTCATACGTCACCTTGAATAAAGACGTCAAATTAGAAACAGGATAAATAGCCTCACACAGCTCTGTTAATCCCTTCAGTGTTGATGGCGGGGGGTGTAGCGGGTTGTACCATTAACAAGTCTCATGTGCTTGTGACCTAGTGACTGGCACCTGTGACTCCAAAGTGTCTGAGAAGCACTGTTTTAGGTGTATGTGTCAGTATGACTAGCTCTGTGCTTAGGGCTGCCAGGAAAGGCATTGTAAAGCACTGGAAGAAGCTGGTATGAAAGTTTACTTTCTTTATTCCAAATGTGACATGTAAGAAAAAAGCAACCACAACAAGAAAAATAAATAAAAACGCAGTGAATTTCTGTGGGGGAACTGCAGCAGAAGATGATGTATATATGTTAGGGTACCAAGCCCCCTGGCAACTTTGGTACCCAACCCCCAGTTGCAGCCAAATCACGAAATTCTATAAATATGTAAAAGAAAAATTAATTATTACTTAACAGAGTAAAAATCATGAAATGAGAATAAAAGAGCCGGTTATACTTCCTTAGAAGGCTGGCGTCCTTCAACATCTGCAATAAGATGCTGTAGATGTTCTATCAGACTGTTGTGGTGAGCACCCTCTTCTACGCTGTGGTGTGCTGGGGAGGCAGCATTAAGAAGAAGGACGCCTCATGCCTGGACAAACTGGTGAGGAAGGCATGGAGCTGGACAGCTTGACATCTGTGGCAGAGTGACAGGCGCTCAGCAGGCTCCTGTCAATAATGGAGAATCCACTGCATCCACTAAACAGTGTCATCTCCAGACAGAAGAGCAGCTTCAGCGACAGACTGCTGTCACTGTCCTGCTCCACAGACAGACTGAGAAGATTGTTCCTCCCCCAAACTATGCGACTCTTCAATTCCACCCGGGGGGGTAAACGTTAACATTATACAAAGTTATTGTCTGTTTATACCTGCATTGTTATCAATCTTTAATTTAATATTGTTTTTTTTTTTTTTTTGTATCAGTATGCTGCTGCTGGAGTATGTGAATTTCTCCTTGGGATTAATAAAGTATCTATCAAAAATATTTACTCTCTTACCGATTAGAGTATTCCCATTAAACTGAGGTCCACTATGCTTGATGAGTATTTATAAGAGACTAAATAAACGATCCATTAGTTTTAACTGACATTCTTATAGATAAAAGAACTTTTTTTAAAAAATGACTAATTTAAATAACCAGAAAAATCACGTGAAAACTAAAGTGGTATGCAATGGGTCATCATTACTTGACCTTCAGCTAACTAAATCACCTAAATACAAACAACTTTCTTGATATTTTAGTTTAACTTAAAAACGGAATAAGAATCTGAATATCTAACAACACATATATATATATAGTAGATATAAAACTACAACTGCAAAACTTGATTTGAGAGATTGTCTAGGTCAGGGGTTCTCAACGTCGGTCCTGGGACCCCCTGTCGCTGCAGGTTTTTGTTCCAACCAGCTTCTGTTTTTAATTGAACTCCTGGGCTAATTAAGTGAACTGATATTTCCCAAGTTCTGTGTTTAGGGACTGCGGTGGGTTGGCACCCTGCCCGGGATTGGTTCCTGCCTTGTGCCCTGTGTTGGCTGGGATTGGCTCCAGCAGACCCTCGTGACCCTGTGTTCGGATTCAGCGGGTTGGAAAATGGATGGATGGATGGATGTGTTTAGGGAACAATATATTAATTAGAAAACTAAGTTTGCTAAAAAAAAAAATATTAAAATGTACCAGGCAGTTATATGGGAATAATGTATTTTTTTCTTTTTAACAGTATTTTCATCTTGATTTTCATTCTACTGTTCTAGGTGTTCTAATTGTTTAATTAATCCATTATTTACTAATTAGTGGGTCTGACGCTAAAGTAGTTGCAGCCTTTGATTATTCAGTGTTGTTTGCCAGCGTATCTGATCTGCTCGTTTTAAGTTGTCATTATTAAGATACAACGAAAGGGGGAAAAACTTCACAGAGAAAGGGCAAAGTATAATGAAATCAACAAAAGAAAGTTAAGCATTTAAATCTATAGCAAAAGCAGAAATTTTATAAATGTCTTATAAATGTAAAAATCATGCTGCTATGCTTTTCTGAATGTCAAATAAAAGAAAAAAAAAAACCAGCTAATTAAATGAGCTCAGTGTTATCAGGTGTTGTCACTGATTAGGAATCTGGTTGGAACAAAAACCTGCAGCCACAGGACCGAGTTTGAGAAACACTGGTCTAGGTGCAAGAGACAAAATGTTGCCAAACTGGGGACACCTTGTGTCAAACAGAACAACTTTGTAATAGTATGGGGTATAACATCTAAACTTGGCACAAATATTTTTTTGGTTTTATTTAGCTCATATAGGAATAAACAATGGTTTTTAATCATATTCTTTTTTTTCCACTTGAAGTATTGAACTTGCTATTCTTCAGTCATCTGTAGCTCCTTTACTACAAAAGCACAGTAATAAACATTTTTTGGGGTATGTAATTTAGGTACAATAATGCCAAAAAGGCCTTAGTGGATAAGGGGTTAAGTGAACAAACACCACATTCAATAAAATGTAATTTAACGTTTCTCCAAATTCCTGTTCGGCCTGAAGCTATCATAATTGCCAAGAATGTTTCACAAAAGCATGTCCTGTGTAATCTCTCAAATGAAATGTAAGATACTAAGAATGTACTGTACAATGGCATTGTAAATAGAATTGATTCTGTAAATATACTCATTAATTAAGGATTTAGATTTAGAATAATACCACTGAAGAGCTTTTCACTAACTTACCATAAAATAAAGGCTACACTAACAGTGTGGAGGTTACTAAGGTCCTGTATTGCCAATAAGAATATGAGGGAAACATCCACTTGTTGTAGTGCGGTTAGTCATCACACCCATGCAAAAGGAGGGACGCTGGTGGGGGCTATAAACTCTACAACCCACACGTACAACTGGTAGAGATGAGAGAGAGAAAAAGAAGGAGAAGGTGTGTTGACACCAGGAGGAATTATGCAAAGTTCCTTTGAGGAATTAAGGTTTAAATAACCAGTTGGGGCCAGGGATGCCTGACTCTCTATGCAGGGAGAAGTCGGATGGCTAGACCACAAGGGGGTAAGCAAAAGGTCACAACACCTTCTAGCTGATACAGAGAAGCACAAGGACTCCACTCAGTCATTTTACTTATAAAAAGAAGCACTCGGTATCCTAAATGTGCATTGGTACAGGATAATATGGCAATGCAGTGGCTATTTGCTAGGGTATCACAGCCTCACTAACACTGGCCATTTTATTCAAAGAAACCAACAATGTATCCATCCATCCATCCATTTTCCAACCCGCTGAATCCGAACACAGGGTCACAGGGGTCTGCTGGAGCCAATCCCAGCCAACACAGGGCACAAGGCAGGGAACCAATCCCGGGCAGGGTGCCAACCCACTGCAGACCAACAATGTAAGCATTGATAAGTCTTACTTGTTTTGTACAATTATTTTATCCTTCCTCTTGTGTTAGGGTCAGCACCGACCCGTTTTACTTTTTAAATGCATAAAACTACTACCTAATTTTGTTTATTGCATCAAGGCTTTTTGACTGTGTCAGGAATCTGTATTTAATTAAAATAAAACAAAAAAAAACAATTGTACTAAATTATAAAATGCTCTGGTGAAAATTATTACCTTTGTGTTGGTAGGGTCAGTTTTGACCCAGTTATAATTTAAGGTTATAAAACAATAGTTAGGGTCAAAACAAAAATCATAAACACACTTTGAGGGACTTCTCTCTTTGCCTGTGTGTCTCCTTACCTGAACAAACAAAACAAACAAACAAAGACAGAGATGTTCAGACATGTAAGGCTTGCATTAGACAAACTTAGTTTAGCGTTGGTGACTTGCAGAGTACACATCTCCTGTTTGCAGCAGTCAAAAATGAGAAGAAGATTTACAGTAAGCCAAGCTCTGGATCATATCTTTTCTGAAAATGAGGCAGAGGACACAGAACAGCATAGTGATACAGATGAGCAGGTTTCCGAGGAGGAAGACATTGTAGAGTATCTACCAGAAGGCACAGACACATCTGATGAGGAGGACACCGATGCTGAAGCTGCACTCACTCCTGCTGAAACGTTCAAATCCAAAAGTGGTAACATCTGTTGGAGCTCAGTACCTCCTGACTTACATGGCAGGGCAGCTGCTGCAAATGTCATCAAAATGACCCCTGGAATCACAAGGTTTGCTGTGACGAGAGTAAGTGACATCAAGACATGTTTTGATCTGTTTATGCCATCCATATTACTAAACGAGAATGGTAAACCGGATATGGACGCAGGGACCTGCCCGTGGACGCAAAAGACATAGTGCGCAAGTGCCACACAAAGCCCCCCCTCCAACGAGAATGGTAAACCGGATATGCCCATAGCACACAAAAAAAAAGGAGTCAGACGCAGGCGTCACACAAAGCCCATAGCACAAAAAAGAGGAATCACACCCATGCCCCAGAGTGAAACGGGACAGACTACGGAGTCCACACGGTGTCACCCATCAAGCCCGAGATTACAGTGCCCAAACCCAGTGTAAAACGGGACAGAATACGGAGTCGAGAAAGGTTCACAAATCAAACCCGACATGATACGCCACCCCAAAGCAAAATGGGACAGACTACGCAGTCCAGAAAGGGTCACAAATCAATTGGAGTACGGAAAGCGCCAGACAGTACGCAAACACACTACACATGCATGATCCACGCACCTCTAATAACCCACAAGCAAAAACACGATATAGTACAGAAACCACACAAATACGGACTCCACAACATATTTGAATCACATTACAGTGATACAATATTTACAGTGCACCCACACAAGACACAGGCACAACACCTGATGGGCAATAAGAATAAACGAACACTCTGTATTAAAGGTTCGTCATCGTCACACGTGAAGACTATATAGCATAACTTAATCATCACATTACAGTCATACATTTTTAACAATTGAACCACAGAAAACGCTACGTATTAACAATAACTGCAATCCATTATCCATGTTACTAACGCTAAACAAGGAAGAACTAATGTAGTTGCGCTCACGCCTCCAAAACAATAGACCAGATACCACTGTTAACGCGACGGGCTATATTATGTCCAAAGAATATTGATGTGGATCACATAATTAACCAAGTCATTGCATTACTACCTGGAGAAAGCCGCCTCTTTCTAACTACTGACAAAATTGATTCTGCAGACGACATTGAACATCTTTATTTCCCTTTACAATGTCTGAACACTATTAACCCAGCCGGATTGCCACAACACAATCTTAACCTTAAAATCAGAACAATTGTCATGCTATTAAAAAACGTTAATACTAAACAGGGTTTATGCAATGGTACAAGTTTAGTCATCAACACCATGTCAAACAATGTTATTGAAGCAAAAATACTTACAGGATCACATACTGACAATACTGTTTTAATTCCTAGAATTCACCTTACAAGTTCTGCCCTTGAATTGCCATTTACACTTGGGCGACGCCAATTTCCCAGTAAACCTGCATTTGCCATGACAATAAACAAATCCCAAGCACAGACCATGGACAGAGTTGGCATATACCTCTCTGAGCGCGTATTTGGACATGGACAACTTTATGTAGCCTTCTCATGAGTTCGGCGTTCATCTGACATTAAACTTAAAGTTATAAATATTCCAATACCAACAAAAAATCATTCAAGGACAACAAACCATCTTTACTACAAATATTGTATATAAAGAGATATTCCAATAAATCTTTGGGATTTGCCATACAATGCGTTCTTTACTTCCTATCCACCGTCTGAAACTGCGGAGGCAAAACAGGCACGGGTTCAAACCGAACGAGCTCAACTGACAGATATACGCCTACAACGCGCGTCTCAAACCGCAGAAGCAGGGCAAGCACAGGTTCAAAACAACGCAAGCTCCTACAACGCGCGTCTGAAACTACGGCTGACCAGCGGGCACGGGTTCAAAACACCGGGGGTAGGCGAGCGGGGGGCGGAGCCCCCTTGTTGTCACTAAAGAAAGTCATGATTGCTATGACAAACCTTGAAGGAAAAAAGGTTCATGGCGACATTGATGAGGAATACCTGGATGCTTATATTGGTGTTCTTCTTGCTGGTGTTTACAAATCCAGCAATGAGGCCACTGATAGTCTCTGGGATGCGTCGACAGGCAGAAATATTTTCCGGGCAACAATGTCACTTCAGTCATTTCGAATGATATCAAGAGTCCTTAGATTTGACAACAGAGAAACTAGAGAAAAATCTGACAAGCTTGCTCCCATCAGGGATGTCTGGGAAAGGTGGGTGCAGCTCCTTCCACTGATGTTCAACCCAGGGCCAGAGGTAACAGTAGATGAACGTTTTGTCCCTGCCCCAGGGAAATACGGCATAAAAATTTGGGCAGCCTGTGATGCAAAAACCAGCTATGCATGGAATCTGCAGATTTACACAGACAAACTTGCAAGTGGCATTCCTGAGAAAAATCAAGAAAAACGTGTAGTCCTCAATATGACTACTGGACTGCGGGGTCACAATATCACATGTGACAATTTCTTTACCAGCTATGACCTTGGACAAGAACTTCTCAGGTGGAAACTTACCATGGTGGGCACAGTAAAAAAAAAATAAACCTGAGTTGCCTGCCGAAATTTTGCCGGTGAAGGACACGGTTCCACTTTCTTCAAAATTTGCTTTTACAGACACCGCCACGGTTGTTTCATATTGTCCAAAAAAACACCGGAGTGTGATACTTATGTCCACTTTTCACAAAGACGCAGCTGTGTCATCAGCAAGTGACAAAAAGCCCATAATTATCTTGGACTATAATAAAAACAAAGGTGGAGCGGACAACCTGGACAAGCTGACTGCCACCTACACTTGCCAGAGAATGACCAGGAGATGGCCAATGGTTGTGTTTTATAACATTCTAGATGTGTCTGTGTACAATGCATTTGTGTTGTGGACCCACATTCACCTAGGGTGGAACTCAACCAGAAAAAACAAGCGGAGAATGTTTCTTGAGGAGTTAGGAAGTTCCCTTGTCAAGGCACACATTGAGCGAAGGGAACGGGTGCCCCGGGACCCAGCCGCTGCAGCCTTGGTCAGACAGCTGCAGAGCTCATGTAGCACTCCTTCCACACCATCCGCAACACAAAGAGCATCAGTGCCAGCATCCTCTTTGGCCAGGACTGCCTCAACATCAACCTACACGGCCACAGCCACAACCCCACTGAGGCCACCTGATTCTAACAGAAAGAGGTGTCAGGTCTGCCCTAGCAATAAAGACAGAAAGACAAACGTACTCTGCTTCTACTGCAAAAAATACATTTCCAAAGAACACACTAAAAGTGTCACTTTTTGCCACACATGCATCTAAATGCACATGCATGTTCTTGCACACAAAGACGTTTTTTGGAACTAGTGCCTCATTTCTATTGGTTTGATTTGCTTGATTGTTCGTTGTTTTGTTTGACCTTGCAAATCCACATTTTGAGATTTACTTATTTAGCTTTCCATTTATATTAAAGTTATTTTTGAAAATACTTTTTTGTCTTTTTCTTTGAAATAAATATATATGGGTCAAATTTGACCCGTAACACCATAGATGTTACTATAGTAATTAATATAATAATAAAAAATATATATAACAAATTTATTTAAGAGATGTGTTCTAATACCTCTCAGTAATAGTCAGGTAACATAACAACCTTTTATTTATTTAAATAATTCTCTTGAGGTTCATTTAATCATTTTTTAAAATTGAAAACGAGAGGTATGCTGTTAAAGTAAAAGCTCATGAGGTCACAGCAAAAATATTAAAAACCTTCTTTTAATGGACAAGGAAGCGTAACAAAGTAACCAAGAGGTAAGGAAAAAAATTGGATGATAAATAATTGTTTTGAGGGTAATATGGCTGATTAAAGACACGGGTCAAAACCGACCCGTTAACATAAGAGATAGTAACAGAAAGCTAACATAAGAGGAAGGTTATTTAAGGCACCTATCAGAAATTTTAGTTCTGTTTTCTAAGGCTCTCTTACTTCTCACACAGTTCCTGAAGCTTCTTTAGCTGGGTAGCCTGGCACTCCACTGCAGTTTCTTTTAGCTTAAGATGAGCCTGCAGACAATAAACAGGAGAAAGAAATCATTAACATGTCGTAATTAATCATTTTGTATCTGTATGAGATAAAAATTGATAAAAAGACAGTGAATAAAAAGAGGAATACTAAAACAACCAACTATTGTTGGTTAAGGCCACAGAAAATTTTAGTCTAACCCAGAAGCAATGGGCACCACCCTGAATGGGATTCCACTTCATCACTGGGTTCACAAGCTAAACACACTGTAATGGCTTAGTAATTTAAAACCGCTGATTGACCTGACAGAAATAATTTGGACTGTGTGGCACAAACAACAAAGAATCTACACATTCCAGACAGAAGGTACTCCAGCCTACTATTACACATTCAAATGGAAACAAATTAACACTCAAATTAGCAGCACTAGGCGAACCATCTAAAGATTTTCTCATTCAATATATAAGTGTTTAAATGGACACTGTACTCCTTGCCATAACCGTAATTTTCAAAATGATGTCCTTGTTTTTTTTTTTCACTGGTACAAAGTGCTTGAGACAGTCATTTGTTTATGTTACTGTATTTGTATGTCATTATCTGGATTTGGTTATGTATTTCTTTGGCTTGTCTTTCATCCTGACTGGTTTAGGAAATCTTGTTTTCACAGATGTCACAGAAGACAATGAAACAATATGGCAAATTGTCAATCATTGTCTCCAACCCATGGCTTTACTTCTACATGATATTCTTAACACATCTCGTCTAGTTTTGTGGGAGCTCCACTAACGAGTACACAGCA